>NW_017218261.1:0-22527 GCF_001704415.2 Capra hircus | reverse complement strand
GGGAGACTTTCCTGGTGCCGCGGCGGTTAAAACTCCGCCCTCCCATTGCAGGGACACAGGTTTGATCCCTGGTTGAGGAACTAAGATCCCACATGATGCCCTCTCATTCAGCTAAAAACATAATATAAATAAACACAGAAGTGGCAAGGGGGATGAAATGGAAGGAGATACAATCAAAGGACTAATAACAGAAGAGATGTAGGGATTTAGAGAAAGACAAATGCCAGGATGTGTCTGATGATGGTAAGCCTATATACTGGGTTAGCCAAAAAGTTCGCTCAAGTTTTTCTGTTAAGATCACATGGAAAAACCCAAATGAACTTTTTGGCCAACCAATACTTGATGCTCTTTAAGATTTACTCTTGCATGAAAAGAAAAGGAGGACAGAAGGCAGGACTTGTCTTTGAGGAAAAAGCAAATAATAATAATAATAATAACAACAACTGTTTTAATTCAAGGTGCTATAAAACTGAAGTAGAAGAGTAGACATCTTAGGCTGCAGTAAAGAGCATCCAAGGGTACTTGCTGAGGGCTCTACATCACATTACAAAATACATACACAACATACACTTTATATTCCTTTCTCCATTTCTCCTGCTCCTACCTTCTTCCTTCTCCTTTCTTCTTTTCCTTCCTCTTCTCTGTAGTCTGTCCTAGGCCCAAATACATCAGCAGAGCTTAGCTCTCAAGTCAGGAAGAATCCATAACACCCTGCCCTCTGACTTCCCTCACACTGACATTAGTGTCACAACACAATTTACTCGACACGCCTCAGAATCCCATTATAGAAATTCAAGTTCTTCCAAAACTGCTTTGTGGGACTTATTTAACCTAAAAGCTCAGCGATGTTTACCTCTGAGCCTGCAGCCCTTCAGTGGAATAACTTAATAAATGGACGTGGCGGAGACACCTTTATGTTTCCTATGCAAATACTGCTTAGAAAAAGCCATTAATGGGAATTATGGAAGGAGAAAGCCAACTAATACACAGGCCAGGATAAGCAGGGATGGATGACTCAACTGGCCTTCAGGGGCCTTCTCCTCTGCTTGTAATTTTATTAGAACCATTACCAGTGAAGAAATCTGGAGCTTTTCGAATTGAAGCATAAATTGTTTCTGCTTCTATGGGATCCCTAAAGGAATTTCAGGGGGAATTTTTCTTTGCTTTGTGGAGTGGCTCCCTATGGACTGGGGGAAGTCTTTTGGAAATTTCTGGGTTACTCTTGGGACTTTTCCTGAAATAGATTCTTCTTTAGAAGTTATTAATTTTAAAAATACATCGGAATTTTTTGTATAAAAATGCACAGCATGCACCCCCAACTCAAGTTTACAGGATTCATAAAAACACTCTCATAATGGTAACATCTTATCATGGTGGGAATGTTTTCTGCTCATGGTTACAAAACCCTGTGTGACTGCTTTAATCTCTGCAGTAAGAAGTCATTGTTTTAAAAACAAGACACTGAATGTGTTCTTGACAATCCCTCATTACCCAATTTATTTTTGGCAGAAGTGCTATAAAGTGTTTCCTTTTATTTATAAAAAATATATTATTTGTGATTCTGGGGAAAAAGACAATGAAATGACATGGAAAGCACCTTAAAATGTTTGTCTGCAAAAGCACTTAAAGGCTCATAACAACTGTTTGATGTAATGTTTATTGTGTTCAATCATCACATCATTTATTTTATTTAAAAGTGCATGCCTCTCGCCACATCCCAGTTTTAACAAAATCATCTTTTACTGTTCATATCCTCCTTAGAAAACTTCAGGTGGCATTAGTAATGCCACCCATTCACACCTGAATCTAACACAATACTGGAAATTAACTATGAATTTAATAAAAATAATAAAATACAATAATGCTGCCCATTCACAGAGGCGATATAAAAAACTCCTCTAACTTTCTTCTTAGTTGTTTATCTCGTGGCCAAAGTTCCAACACCAACAACAAATTGTGGTTTAAAGACAGCTATCATACGGTATCACTTATATGTGGAATCTAAACTATGACACAAATGAACCGAGCTATGAAACAGAAACAGAATCGTGGACAGGAACAGGCGGGAGGTTGCCAAGGGGGTTGGGAGAGGGCTGGGTGGAGTGGGAGGCTGGGGTTAGCAGATGTAAGCTTTTATTTATAGAATGGATAAACAACAGGTTCTACTCTACTCTGTAGCACAGAAAACTACATCTTATGATAAACCACAATGGAAAACCATATTAAAAAAGTGTGTGCATATGTGTATGTTTAACTGAACCACACTTGTAGCAGTAGCTAACACACTGTAAATCAACTATACTTCCATTTTTTAAAAATCGATATAGGCAACTATACTTCATACTTTGTAATAACCTGTATGAGAAAAGACTCTGAAAAATAATGCATATATGTGTGTATGTAATATATATATATATATGAATAACTGAATCACTTGGCTGTACACCTAAATCTAACATGACACTGTAAATCAACTCTACCTCAATAAAAACATACATTGTGATAAAAGGTGATAGATATGAATGGGAAAATTGCTTTTAGTTTTTGGAAAACAGTATCTTCTTATGCTCTTCAGCTTTTTATTTCATTATTAGCCTCTTAACCCAAACAGGTTCCTTTTGCTATTTTCCCTGCTCTGTCACAAGTTTCCCAAGCAAGTCTTTTCTTGGTTTGCAACTCCGTCGAGTAAAATATCATTCTGGTGTCTCTATGGGGCCACACTGTCCAGGCTATACTAAATTTGAGTCCTTTCTCCCTGATTCCACACCCTACTTTACAAAAACACACCATTTGCAGATCAAAGAGAGACGATTTATGCTTTCATCCAGCTGACGGACGATTAAATTAAAACAGATCAGCAGTGCGGTGCACGGGCAGGGTGGCTCCCACCACCACGGTCGGCCTCAGAGCGATTAAATTGTGGCGGAGATGGAGGGCCTTCCGCTCCCATTCCCGCACTTACAGATCAAACGGTGACAAATGAGATGTTACTGCTCTTGTAAAGCAAGGCTACAATCTGTCAAAATCCAACATAATTTGTGACCCTCTGTGACATCCTCTTTCTCTCTCTCTCGCTCTCTTTTTTTTTTTTTTTTGACATTTGAATACAGTGATTGTACTAGAGTCAAAGTCCATTTAAGTGAATATAGTCCAATTCTATCCTAAAGGAATACAGCCTGTTAGCTCCAAACATGGTAGCTGAATATATATCTGTTGAGTACTCCAGCGACCCTTTGTGTTAAGTGCATACCATTAACAATGGAATTCTGATTTTTTCCAAGTTATATAATTTGATATCTTGACAGCCCAGACACTTAAAGCACTACTATTTGTTTTAAATGGCTTTTATTTTATTGTTTTAAATGTCAGTATCAAAATAAAGTAATGCATACAGCCTTGTCAGTTCTACTGCAGAGGGAAGAATTCCCGTTGAGGAGAGTCTTGAAAGAGTTTGTTCTAAAAATGGACTCAAAAGTCAATTGCAATGTCTCTTGGCTGAAATCCTTAAATGACTCATGAAACATATTTATACTGCATTTTCTGTTTGGCTGGTGCATTTAATTAAGGCACTGAGGCATAAACAGCAAAGGGAGCGTAGCATCTTAACTTACTGAAGTTGACATCGTTGCCAGGTTTGAAAAAAAAAAGAAGAAAAAAAAAACTAACTATGGGAAATAAATGAAAGAATGCTTGATAAAAGCCACAGCCCAGATTAAACAGGCTTCTTCGTGGGCTTTTCATTGTATAATGTGTGGGATTACTGTAGGTGGCTTAATCTTCAAGAAAGAAAAATATAAGATACAAGGGACTGATTGAGGATAGTTTCTAATATTTTTAACTACTTGAATGACAGGGAGAATTGATTCTCTCAGGCTTCCACTCCATTCAGACCTGTTTGGGGTTTATGAGGCCATCACATTTCATTAACTTTCTACTTCAAAGTGGCTAAAGATCTTTCCCAAAAGATTTCTGTTGACCACAAACCTTTAGGTAGAGCAACGTCAACCTTCTGGAAATCTCTCTGAAATAACTTTGTTGTATTTACAAAGAATAAAGTATATCTCGGCTCTTGAGCACTTTTTTTAGGGTATACTTCAAGGTTCATGGGTATAAAATGTTTTCCTTCTGTGCAGCTCATTCGGTGATCTACCAAAATGGTGTGTGCTCAAGATATTCTGCTCCTCCTGGTTTACCTCGGGCTTGTTTGCCCCCATTTTAAAGTAACTGTCCAGCTTGACTAAAATCCCTGTTAATGACTTGGCTTCAGGAACCCAGCTGGCTAAAGAGCAGACCCCGGATTACAGTACTTCACAGCAATCAGCAGAGACAGAAATTCACGTCCATTTTTGGGACATGGCACTGTGATACACACTAATCTACCCTTATTATGATGCACCTTTATATTATTGCTACCCAGACGAGGGGAGGAGAGTATGAGCCATAAGATCCACAGACCTTGCCTATTAAAGGCAGAGTCCAAGTCAGTCTGAACACATCCGAGAGCCATGCATTTGCTTTCTACAGCCAGGAAAAGGAATTCACCCTCCAAAAAAGGAATCCAGAGTCTATGGCCAGCAGCTCTATTGTGTCAGGAGTTACCAGAGGGGTGCCGCAATGGATGATCACAAGAAGAAAGTCTACATTAAGGCCCCTGACATACAAATGGGTTCCATTCTGAGATCACATTTATAAGTCCAACTTGTTCGATATGTCCAACAATGGCTTGTTTGCCCAGGTTTTAGGTACCCAAACTAACACAGTCGGCTATATATGAATAGTACTGTACTGTAATAGGTTTATAATACATAAAAGACAAGCAAACACAAAAAATAAAGAAAACATTTTTAATCCTAACAGTACAGTACCTTGAAAAGTCCAGTAGTACAGTACAACAGCTGGCATACAAGGACTGGCATTCAGTTGAACAGGCAGAAAGAGTTACTGACAAGAGGTGGGAGATGGTAGAGCTGAAGGATCATCAGCAACGGGAGACAGAGCGTAAGCTGCAATTTCACTCATGTCTGAAATGACTGGATGTGAGAATGCACGTTCGCATCTTTGAAAGTTCCCAACTTGGAAGCTTCCTATGTAGGGGACGGTAACTGTATTGGGGTTTGGCTCCACTACTGTGTGTCTGTGGATTTCTAGAATGTAACTATCATAGTTACCTAACCTGTGGTATGAGTAGTTTGTTATCACTGAAAACCTACCAGCATTGGGGAATCAATATGCTTAGTGGAAATTAGCCAGACCAGAGAAAGACAAACACTGCTATGACAGCACTTATATGTGGAATTTAAAAATACAGGTGAATGTATACACAAAATAGAAACAGACACACAGCTATAGAGAACAATCTAGCGGTTATGAAAGAGGAGAGGGAAGCGGGAGGGGAAGTTTGGGGTATGGGATTAAGAGATACAAAACTACTATGTATAATTCAGTGACAAGGGTACATTGTAGCACAGGGAATTATAACTGTTAATAGAGTATAATCTGTAAAAAGAAAAAGAAAGAAAGAAAATGAAACACTATGTTGTACACCTGAAACTTTATAATACAACAGTGTAAATCAATTATCAGTTGAGTTCAGTTCAGTCACTCAGTCATGTCCAACTCTGTGACCCCATGTGAAACAGCACACCAGGCTTCCCTGTCCATCATCAACACCCAGAGTTACTCAAACTCATGTCCATCAAGTCAATGATGCCATCCATCTCATCCTCTGTCGTCCCCTTCTCCTCCCGCCTTCAATCTTTCCCAGCATCAGGGTCTTTTCCCATGAGTCAGTTCTTTGCATCAGGTGGCCAAAGTATTGGAGTTTCAGCTTCAGCATCAGCCCTTCCAATGAATATTCAAGACTGATTTCCTTTAGGGTGAACTGGTTGGATCTCTCTGCAGTCCAAGGGACTCTCAAGAGTCTTCTCCAACACCACAGTTCAAAAGCATCAATTCTTCGGTGCATAGCATTCTTTATAGTCCAACTCTCTCACATCCATAGATGACTGCTGGAAAAACCACAGCCTTGACTAGACAGACCTTTGTTGGCAAAGTAATGTCTCTGCTTTTTAATATGCTGTCTAGATTGGTCATAACTTTTCTTCCAAGGAGCAAGCGTCTTTTAATTTCATGGCTGCAGTCACCATCTGCAGTGATTTTGAAGCCCCCCAAAATAAAGTCTGTCACTGTTTTCATTGTTTCCCCATCTATTTCCCATGAAGTGATGAGACCAGATGCCATGATCTTAGTTTCCTGAATGTTGACTTTTAAGCCAACTTTTTCATTCTCCTCTTTTACTTTCATTAAGAGGCTCTTTAGTTCTTCTTTGCTTTCTGCCATAAGGGTGGTGTCATCTGTGTATCTGAGGTTATTGATATTTCTCCTGGAAATCCTGATCCCAGCTTGTGCTTCATCCAGTCCAGCGTTTCTCATGATGTACTCTGCATATAAGTTAAATAAGCAGGGTGACAATATACAGCCTTGGCATACTCCTTTCCCAAATTTGGAACCAGTCTGTTGTCCCATGTCCAATTCTAACTGTTGCTTCTTGACCTGCAGACAGATTTCTCAGAAGCAGGTCAGGTGGTCCGCTATACTATACTTCAATTTTAAAGAACGCGTGTTCTACCCTGAACCAGTTAGAAATGGGTATATAAAGCAGAAAATGCCGGTTTGGCAAATGTTCTCTTCACAGCAATCCTTCTCAAGTCAAAACATGACTTGAAAAATTTTAACAAGATTGATTTTTACTTTCCCCTTCATCCCGTCTTGTTCTTTTCTCCACATTGTTTATAAATGTAAATAGGTTAGAATTGTGTGTCGATCTGTACCTATTGTGACTGACAAACAGCAGTCACTGGGGTTGCCAACTGGCCTGCATTTGTTAACAGATTACTTCTACTTGTGTGAATTCTGTCTGGCTCCTGTGTCTGCAAAGGCTTTTGCTGATTTTATAACCCGCCACAAAGTGATGAGCTGATCTCTATTCCTCACTTTCCTCTCCTTTCCCTTTCCTGCTTTTGATGTAGATTCTCGATTAGACGCAGGGGACATAAAGCAAGTTTTCACCTTTGCCTGGAAGGAAGCACAAGAGGAGCAAAAAGGAAGGTAGCAGAAATATTCAGAACTTGAAAATCTTTTCTCTACCTCCAAGATGAGGGTAAATGTCCCCAAAGATTACCTGAGATACACGTACAGATAGCTCTTCCCTCAAAGGATTCTCCTGACACCTCAGAGGTTGTTTGTTTTCCTTTTATCTTCTTTTAATGGAGTATGACTCTCCGTGTATGCAGAAAGTGAAAGTCGCTCAGTCGTGTCTCTTTGCAACCCCATGGACTATACAGTCCATGGAATTCTCCAGGCCAGGATACTGGAGTGGGTAGCCTTTCACTTCTCCAGGGGATCTTCCCAACCCAGGGATCGAACTCAAGTCTCCTGCACTGCAGGCGGATTCTTCACCAGCTGAGCCTCAAGCGAAACCCCAGTGTATGTAGCAATCTTCCCAAATAAGACTACTGCTTTGCGTTTGTCAGCGACATCTTTGTAAGATAAAACCCATCCAATTTGTGTTTCAAACATTTTCAATGTTTGCTATATGGTGGTAATTACACCTGAACTTTCCTACCACTAAAAATTTCCCCAACTTTCCTTAGATGGGTAGCTCACATCTTCCCGAATAACTTTTCCAGCAACAGAAGTGCCTATGAGTGGCTGATGTTAACCAAACCGGAGGCCACTTGAGAATGCCACTAAAAGAATAGTGGCTGAAGGTTATAAATAGGTGACACTATTTATAAAGCATCAACAAAATACTTCATGAAGTGAAACATAAAGCCCAGCAGTCATATTGTTAAAGACCTGTCCCCGTGTCTAATATCTACATAAATAGCAGCAGGAACATAGTCTCATGAGCTGCTCTAGTTGGTCTCAAGCTCATCACAGGCCCAACAGAGGAAACTTCCTACAAAATGCTGGTCTGCCTTAAAAACAACAACAACAACAACAAAAAAAACAACTTCTGGGGTGTAGAAGACTTACAAAGTGAGCAAATAAGAGTATCGCAAAACAGGGTTCAAAAGCATCCCAATTACTGAACAGTCAGGAATGATTATATAAAGTTTGGACCAATAACATTTTGTTAACAAGAACATTCAATTTTTAGCCTCAACCTCACCCGGCACTTGTTGCTACTGAAAGATTAAGGTTATCTCTCTGTGTAAGTAACCCACGTTTATGTCCAAAATTAGACTGTAAAGTGGGAGCCTTCTTGGCTAGAATAAAATGGTTTTTAACGTCAATTTATAAGTACTCTGAAAATGCAAGTCCCTTTCCCTCAGCTGAATGACTAATGCATAACAAGATTTTGTGATATCCAAACCATTGACTGTCAGAAAGATTTAAGCTCAAATCAACATGCATTTATTCTATGGTACAGCAATATGGAAGGCTGATAGCATGAATATTTTACAGTAATGTTTCAATATTAAAATCCCTATATTGAGATTCTGGAGTAACATGCAAATTATATTTAACCATCAAAAAAATTCACTGAAGTACTTATTAGGGTATCAGTAATAATAGTCATTAAAATTTTATGATCACTTAAAAGAACACTAAATAAAGACAGTTTAGCAAATGCCCTATTTACATATTTTAACAAGACTTACATAGTAATATCAAAATCAGATTGAATTTGAGAGTAAAAATTAAACTTGCCCTTAAAAAGAACAGATACATTATGATCTACTCTGATAAATTTGCTTGTTTTCCCAATAGTAGGGTGAGTTGCATGGATTTATTCGTTTTGCCTTTTCAGATCAGCTGTGATATTATACAAGATATGACCAAAGGTCAGGGGTTCAATCTAGGGATTAAGAACAGAATTAACAGGCTGTATAGGAATTGAGTCTGCAACCTTAGCCTCCAGCATCAAGTCCTATTTTGCTCAACTAAACAGTAACACATGGGCATCACTTGATTTTACATAGATATAAGTAAAGACTATGTATATAACTACTTCCACATATATATGTATATACATAGGTGGCTCACTTTCATTTAGAACATTTTAGGATATTTATACAAGTTAGGCATTTTGATATATAAAATAAGAAGTTGACTTTTCACAGCATTTTAGAATGCTGATGACAATCATTTTCAAAACTGAGGGCCCTCACACTTTGCAACTAAATCCACTGTAGAGTATAAAATTAAAAAATGGGTGGGATTTATCTTCTTTACCCTATACGTGTAAGGTTAAGAGTGATCACTGTAAATTCAATGCACTTGAGTAAACAGCAGACCAACAGAAATTCTCAAGGAGAGATATATGTAGGTACTCAGGGAAGATGGGTGGTCTGGGGTCAACAACCAAGTCTGTGGAGAGTGATCGTGCCATTGACCCGGTCACTTTGGTTTCCTTGGGATGACTGATTTACTGGAAAACACATCCGGTAGAACCCATTAGGCTCCATCAGAATTTGAGGCTCATGGGTGGCCAATTCATTTGGCAAGACAGGCAGCATCACAGAATCCAATGAGGAATAAATAAGCCACACCATATATGAGTCCTTAGCTATCTTCCTTGTTTCCTTGTTTAGTGCATTTACAAAATAATTAACACTAGGAAATCAGAAAAGAGGAAACTTCCTCATATCATACTGTCCTGATTGTATGTGTGTGGGGGGGTATATTCATGCTTACATGTATGAGACAGGGAGATGATCACAGAACTGACAGATTCTCGAAATCAGAAATTTATAGAAAAGATGAAATATGTCAAGTGATGCTTTTCTGAAGTCTTACCTAAATAAACAAAGAAAAAATGTCAGAATATTTGGGAGCAACTTCATTCAAAGCCCATGATTACCACTGTTTCCACTTTCCTTCTTCAAAGAAATAGGAGTTAAGGTTTCTCACTTTCATTGGCTGTCATGTAAGAACTTTCAGCAGCACTTTATATGGCAGCTATATGAGCTTTCCACTAAGGACATTCAAAACTCTGGCTAACACTAAGCAGTTCTGTATTCTAAGGAGTTCCATATTCTGAAAGGCACACACTAGTAACAAAAGACAACAAACACTAATTTGCAATGTATTTGTGTCCAGTTATTGAAGCATTTTCATCTTTCTCATCATCTCTTTTTCTTCTTTTTTAGGTTAATATCAATACTAAGTGAAGTAGGCCAGACAGAGAAAGACAAATATATGATACTGTTTATATGTGGAAATCTGAAAAAAAAAAAAAAATGATGGAAACAAACTTATTTACAAAACAGAAACAGACTCACAGACTCAGAGAATGAACTTATGGTTATCAGGGGACAGTTGAGGGGAGAACAGATTGGGAGTTTGGGACTGACAGGTACACACTGCTATACTTAAAACAAAAAACCAACTGTATAGCACAGGGAACTCTGCCACTCTGTAATGACTTAAATGGGAAAAGAATTTGAAAAAGAACAGATACATGTACATGTATCACTGAACCACTCTGCTATACACCTGAAACTAACACAACACTGTTAATTCTATTTCAACATAAAATAAAAATTTTTTTAAATTATATTTTTCGTGACATAGAGAGGTTTGTTTAGTTGAAGAGTTAAAAGATACCCCAAATAACTTGATAACTGAATAATCCACAAAGAGCATTCAATACAAGTGGCTAGCAGAGAGTCAAAGTTTATTAGAAATATCTAGTCCGTAAAATATCTTAAAAGGTTTTTGAATCTGAAAAGTTCATTCAGTGTGAATTAGAAAAAAAAGAACCCTGAATATACAATATGCATTCAAAAAGATCCAAAGTGCACAAAATTCACCATCTCATGGCATTTCCCAAGGTTTTAAAAATTAAAGAATAAGCCCTTCTGACAATAAAAAGCTCTCAAAACATGTAGAAATTTTTTTTCATATAATTAGAAGCCCTCCACTCTATAGTGACAGATTGTATACAGTAATAGACTGTAGTCTATAAAAGCCTGGGTTCAGAAGTCAATTTCTAGGTTTGAATCCCAGCCCTAAAGTATCTGTGTGATTTTGAACAAGTTACTTAATACCGTTGTTCTCCAATTTTCTCATCTACAAAATGGGTAAAAAATAGCACCTATACCAATCCTTAGTATAATTTTGACGATGAAATGACTTAATACACATAAAGCTCTACTTTCAAACCATCATTATTTAATACATTTTAGATCATCCCATCACAGAGCCAACTGCCAGTTTGAATGCTATGCTGCCCCCAGAGAGTCCTACCCAGTCTTTCATATTCATTCATTCAACTGCTCCTATTCTTAAAGAATTTGGCGAAGGACATGTCACCAAGCTAGTAGCTAACCAAGAAAAAGAATTAATGAGGCCTACTCTTGACAATAAGCGTGCACTTTGGTGGTGTGAAGTAATTATTTAAATTATATAAGCCAATTCTTCCTTCACTAATTGTAGTTCATTCCCATTATACTCTAGGCACAAAATGAATGAGAGATTTAATCACTTATATGTGACCAAGGAAAATGTTGATGACATATTTTATTTGACCTCAAGGACAAAAAAATATAAATATTTACAAGAAGGTATACTTTTATATGATGGTAATCTCCTTTCATCCATGGTCCTTTGATCTGTAACTATCGTTACCATTTGGAGGATCTATTAAATATCCTCCATTTTTAGAAAATAGCTCAAGGCAAAGTAGTATTTTGAATGATGCAGAAAAGGAAACTGATCTTTAAACATGTTTGGCTCACCAATCTGAAATTTGCTCCTCCGTGAGATAATATCAATACTGACATCAAGTTTGGACACTAGACGTCAAGATGCAGGGTGTTTTCCAAAGAAGATTCCCATCTTACTTTGCTTTTACATCCGCCAATGAATACTAATAAGACTCTGGAAGCAGCCTTGGATATGTATCCACAGCAGAAACTTCATGTGGCATATAAGTGATATTTGCATATAAAATTTTGGTTACTTATTCTAGGCTAAAGCACCCAAAGCTCTGACCTTGAACTACCCTTTGCCCAGCTGGGCAAAAATCCAATTTATTACTCAGTTTCAAGAATTTTCTTTATGTTTTATTGGAAAAAGGATGCCTTTCTACCTCATACAGTAGTAAAAGAAACATCCTGGTGATATGTGCTTAAAAGACCTGACAAAGAGGTACCTTATTGAGGGTCACACACAATCACTATTCCATGCATCCAATCAAAAGATACCACTGGTGGCACCCTTGTGTTTTGTTGCCAAGAGAGGGGAAAGGAGATGTAGAAGGAGGTCACCCCACAAGTTCAGGTCATGCTTAGTCGCTCAGTCGTGTCTGACTCTTTGTGACCCCATGGACTGTAGCCCACCAGGCTCCTCTGTCTATGAGGATTCTCCAGGCAAGAATACTGGAGTGGGCTGCCATGCCCTCCTCCAGGGGATTTTTCCAAACCATGTCTCCCACATTGCAGGTGAATTCTTTACCGTCTGAATCATCAGGGGAGCCCAAGAATACCAGAGTGGGTAGCCTATCCCTTCTCCAGAGGATCTTCCCAACCCAGGAATCGAACTAGAGTCTCCTGCATTGCAGGTGGATTCTCTACCAGCTGAGTTAGCAGGGAAGTCCACAAGTTATATGATGATAAACCCATCTTCCTTAGAAAAAAGGGCTTCGTTCAGATATCTCTAGCCAACACCTTAGTCCTCAACAAGGTCATCTCCTCGTGGAATGTTTCATAATCAAGCCATTTGGGGACCGGTCAGCAGCCACAGGAGACAAAATTCCACTCTTCCAAGTCGCCTTGGCTTTGATTTTTTGAACCAAAAACTCTGTTTTTAATGAGCACTTTCTGGTTATTTATTTGCTTTTAATGGAAAGATAGCTGCTTTACAAAGTTGTATTCGTTTCTGCCATACATCAGCAAGAATCAGCCTACGGGATACATATGTCCCCTCCCTCTTGAACATCCCTTCCCCTCCCCATCCCATCCCACCCCTCTAGGTGGTCATGGAACATCAGCTTGAGCTTCCTGTGTCATACAGGAAATTCCCACCAGCTGTCTATTGACAGATGACAATATGTATGTTTCCCTGCTACTCTCTCAATTCATCCCACCCGCTCCTTTCCCCGCTGCGTGTCCACAAGTCTGCTCTCTGTCTGTGTCTCTATTGCTGCCCTGCAATACGTTCATCCAAATTAGAGACTGAAGGCACGCCAGGAATAATCAATTGCAGCAGTGGGCTTCACTGGTTTTATCACGAAGTGACTACTGCTCCTTCCAACAATATTACCAAATCTGGTCAGGCACCAAGTCAGGTGAATTCTCCCTTGAAATGCTTCAATTTCATCTCTTTCTAGTCCTCAAGTAGATCCACGCTATTTGACACTTGAAATGTCCACAGCGATGTGCTCACTAGACTGCAAGCCTCTCCTTCCTCCACGCTTCCATCTTCACACATGGGTACCCATCACTTCCCTTAAGATATAGAAGCCTTAGACCCTGGGTATCTACTGTCTGTCTATAGGATTCACTGCACATATTTGGCCTGGAATTCTAGCAACATTCTCCATGACCTTGGTCTTATCAACTTCATCCTCATCTCCAGATTCTGCCTTTCACAAAACTTGATTTGAGCCAGAATGATACTTACTGGGCCTGAACAAAATCACTGAAGACTTATGACTCAAGGGACACCCACGCACAACTGGTCATAACTACTCTTCTGAGGAAGGTCCTTTTTCTCAATCTCTGCTGTTCTAAGAACTAACATTCCTTTAAGAATAGAAATCCACTTCTTAAAACACCCTGATGTCACCTTTAATCAGGTAGGAACTGACCTCTGATATCTAGTGTCTGACTTATTTGTATGGGATCTCTTTTGTGCTCATGAGAATGGTTGATACCTTTTAGTTGTTCTTCTCAACTAGATCAATAGTCTTTGAGGGGCACAGACCCCATACTTGAAATCCCCTGGACACATGAAAGTGACCTGCACATAACAGAAAATTTGTTGACTATGATAGTAAGAAAAATGCGTGTTTCTCCCTTCTGTTAAGTAACTCCAATGAAACACAAAGAAAAGGCATATATATTTTATAATGCATAAGCATATATAGATTATAATAAATTATATAATATACACAATTATTTGCTTAGTAAGCCATGTTCTTTATGGGCGTTTGGCTTCTTGTAAGCTCAATTTATAAGGTCAGACTTTTCCTGAAGAAGAAATTTAGATGCATATCAATCACTCTGATTACAGGTTTCTTTCTTTCAATATACTCTACATTGATTTGAGCCATTTGAAGTCTCAAAATAAAGAAATTATTAGTGTATTTGAAAGGAATATCCATATTTCTAGATGAGATTGGCTCTTTTAAAGATACAGGAATAAAGAAAGAAGGAGGATATAGTCATGTAAACAAATCTAAACCCTTCCTGCAGAAAAGAGCACTCTAATCATCTCATTCTTTTTTTCCTAGGAGTTCATAACATCAACTTCTATAGTCACAGTTCAATACAACTTACGACTAAACTTGGCCTCCATTGAATGTCATTAAACTCTACCTTTTAAGAACAGGGGAAAAGACTCTGTTTGTAGCTTTATATAGATTAGCATTACCCCCATAGGTGATATTATTATCACGTAAATTCCTCCATCGTATAAACGATGCATCCATTCACTGAGGCCAGAATGTATTAATGTAAAATATTCCCTGCCCCTGTTCTTCTGACAGGATTTCCCTGGTGGCTCAGTGGTAAAGAATGCACCTGCCACTGCAAGAGACATGGGTTCAGTCCCTGGGTCGGGAAGATCCCCTGGATAAGGAAATGGCAACCCACTCCAGTAATCTTGCCTGGAGAACCCCATGGACAGAGGAGCCTGGCGGGCTAGAGACCACAGGGTTGCAAAGAGGCAGACAAGACTGAGTGACTGGTCACACATGCACCCTCTTCTGACAAAGCAGGAAAGGCGGTAGACAAAGCTCTGCTATTGCATGACTAAGGAAACGGAAGACTTCCTTTATCAACAAGGAAGGAGGCAAGACATCTGGAAACTAGTCAGATGCTTACAAACCCTTACAAGGTTATCCTTGCAAGGGCCACTAGACCATATAGCTCTGAAAATGCACCCGTGTCGCACTTACAGGCAGAAAGATGCTGAAATTAATAGTAACTCACTCTGATAAATATGTTGAGAATTTGCAAGTGCGCCCTACACACTGTGCTCAGTCGCTAAGTCATGTCCAACTCTTTGCGACACCATGGACTGTAGCCCACCAGGTCCTCTGTGCATGGAATTTTGAAGAATACTAGAGCAGGTTGCCACTTCCTGCTCCATGGGATCTTCCCAACCCAGAGATGGAGCCCGCATCTCTTGCATCTCCTGCATTGGCGGGCGGATTCTTTTATCACTCCCCGACCTGGGAAGGCCCTCTCTACACACTGGATTGGTCATAAATAGCTTATGAGTGCATGTACAGCAAAATGCACAGAAATACAAACAAATATGTAATAAAGCACATAGAGAGTATGTGCTTCAGGGTGTATATCCGTGTGGATCAAATGTACTCTTCCAGCAGGAACCTCATTTATAAATCAAACTCTACCAGCCAAGTCCACATCCCCAGACCATTACTATTTGGAAAAGATCTGAAACACTCTCCTTTTCCCCAAAATACGCTCAGCCAATATCACTTCCACTAAGACTTAGAAAAAAAGCCCAGAGAGACACAAAAACCCCATGAGCGACCATCAAATGCCAGCCTCGGTCTCCTTCTCCATAAATCACAGACAGTAGGGTGCTGAGCACTAAAACTCTGAAGCGGAATAAATTTCTAGAACCATGAATAGAAACTTGCCTTTGCTCATTTCTGGCAATACTGTGAGTTTCTGTTCCTGTGCTCACTTATCATGGCAAAGATGAAAAAGCATTCAGATACTTAACAGTGTCTAATAATAGGAGACAGTTTAGAACAGAAATAATTCCAGACTTCTAAGAAACCTGTCAAAATTTCCCAGAGGTAAGAAACAATGACCTACAGTAGACCGTGGCCATGACCCTGGGGTCTAAGTGCTAACTCTAAAAAAGTGCCATGAGATATCTGATGACAGGTGATCAAGACATCACTTTACACCCTACCTGGACCAGATAATACACTCAAATGAATATTCAGCATACTCGCCTTCGATACCACGTGGAAACTCACAGAGAGACACAAGAAAAAAAATGACATTCTTTTTTCAAGGCTCTCCTTGAATCCATGCAAGACTCAACCCTCATCTTTATGCTACTGTTCTCAAATTAACATCTTGTCTTAGTCCCTGAAATTCTTACCCAGACTCCAGCCTCATGGTTTTAAAGTGTTGTGAATCATTTTGATTCGGATACTCCGATATGACCTGAAACCCAGCACATCTGAACTAAACTCATGCTCAATCCCTGTTCAGTACTTATCAGAAGGCTTGGCTCACAGGTCAGAGAAAGCACCCAAAAAATCCATGTTCAGTGAGTTATTTGTTCTCATACCAGTTACCATTCCACATCCTCCAATTCTGTTTCTTTCGGATCACTGGTTTCCTACTTCGCTTCTTTGAAATAATTCAGTCTTACTGAGTTGCTTCCACCCTCCCCCCCCCACAACCCTCATTCAAACACTCACCAAATCCCTCCATCCTTTCTTCATAAACTCTGACAGAATTACCTCTTGGAATACTTCAACCCTCAACCAGATGCTGATCACCTTTTACTGGAGCTGCAGCCTAGCTTAGCAAAATAACCATCTGCCTCTTTCCCCTTTCATCTGACCTGACTACTTCTACAGGATTGGAATTCATAAAAATAATAGCTTTGTTCCTTTTATAGGAACCTAAGCGCACTGCGTCTGCTTCATCCCTCCCAAGCAGTATTCACAGTGCCACTGCCTGATTCCGGTCTGCCCCATTCTAATAAAACTGTTCTTGCCAAATTCAGTTTTGACCTTTTTGTAGGAAGTGAAAGAAATCTCACGAATAAGTAACCATAAAATTGTGCAGTTTAGAATCGTGAAAGAGGCAATGCAGAGCCATGTACCTTAGACTCTAAGATATGCATATACAGATATAGATGCAAAAAAATTCAGAATGATTAACTATGTCATATCAAGAACCACAAAACTGCCCATACAAACTGACCCAGTTTTCCCTCCCTCATGGAATCATCTCACAAGAAATGATTTAAAAGAAGGAAAATGCTAGAGTTATGTAAGATGATTATATGCACATTGAGGGGAAAATAACAAATGATCCCTAAGAAGCAAATAATTAGGTGCATGGTACTATTAACTTTTAATGACATGGCACTTAAGAACACTACAGAAGTATACGTAAGAAATAATGTATGCACCGTGATTATAGCTATGAACTGGGAATGAATAAAGGGCTACAGATAAAATTAAAATAAAAATTATATTAGCTCTAAATTTTCTTTCAAAACGGAAATACTATAAGATTAAAAAGAGAGCCTGACTCCAATAAGGATATCAGTTTTGAGATAACTAATTAGTCTTTAAATTCTAATTATTAAATTGCTAACAATTTCACCCTGGAATGAGAAATCAAGTGGGCCGTAGGAAGCATCACTACAAATAAAGCTAGTGGAGGTGATGGAATTCCAGCTGACCTATTTCAAATCCTAAAAGATGATGCTGTGAAAGTGTGGCACTCAACATGCCAGCAAATTTGGAAAACACCGCAGTGGCCACAGGACTGGAAAAGGTCAGTTTTCATTCCAATCCCAAAGAAAGGCAATGCCAAAGAATGTTTGAACTGCTGCACAATTGCACTCATTTCACATGCTAGCAAAGTAATGCTCAAAATTCTCCAAGCCAGGCTTCAACAGTAGATTAACTGTGAACTTCCAGATGTTCAAGTTGGATTTAGAATAGCCAAAGGAACCAGAGATCAAACTGTCAACATCCACTGGATCATACAAAAAGCATGAGAGTTTCAGAAAAACATCTACTTCTGTTTTATTGACTACACCAAAGCCTTTGACTGTGTGGATCACAACAAACTGTGGAAAGTTCTTAAAGAGATAGGAATACCAGACCATCTGACCTGCCTCCTAAGAGATCTGGATGCAGGTCAAGCAGCAACAGTTAGAACTGGACATGGAACAACAGCCTGGTTCCAAAGCAGGAAAGGATATATTGTCAGGCTGTATATTGCACCCTGCTTATTTAACTTATATGCAGAGTACATCATGAGAAATGCCGGGCTGGACGAAGCACAAGATGGAATCAAGACTGCCAGGAGAAACATCAATAACCTCAGATACGCAGATGACACCATCCTTATGGCAGAAAGTGAAGAACTAAAGAGCCTCTTGATGAAAGTAAAAGAGGAGAGTGAAAAGTTGACTTAAAGCTCAACATTCAGAAAACGAAGATCATGGCATCTGGTCCCATCACTTCATGGGAAATAGATGGGGAAACAGTGTCAGACTTTATTTTCTGGGGCTCCAAAATCACTGCAGATGGTGACTGCAGCCATGAAATTAAAAGATGGGTGCTCCTTGGAAGAAAAGTTATGACTAACCTAGACAGCACATTAAAAAGCAGAGACATTACTTTGCCAACAAAGGCCCATCTAGTCAAAGCTATGGTTTCTCCAGTAGTCGTGTATGAATGAGAGTTGGACTATAAAGAAAGCTGAGCACCGAAGAATTGATGCTTTTGAACTGCAGTGTTAGAGAAGACTCTTGAGAGTCCCCTAGACAGCAAGGAGATCCAACCAGTCCATCCTAAAGGAAATCAGTCCTGAATATTCACTGGAAGGACTGATGCTGAAGCATACTTTGGCCATCTGATGAGAAGAACTGACTCACTGGAAAAGACCCTGATGCTGGGAATGAATGAAGGCAGGAGGAGAAGGGGATGACAGAGGATGAGATGGTTGGATGGCATCACCAACTTGATGAACATGAGTTTGAGCAAGCTGCAGGAGTTGGTGATGGACAGAGAGGCCTGGTGTGCTGCAGTCCATGGGGTCGCAAAGAGTCGGACATGACATGAGCAACTGAATTGGACTGTTTCAAAAGGGAAGAGAAGAATGTGGTATCTTCAGAATCTAATGTGGTTAACAGTAATGTAAAGTTATCATTCACTGAACATCTACTATACACTAGGTCCTTTAAATATTTTCTCTTTAGTTCTTAACAACTACCTTACAAAGTAAGTCCTGTTATTCCCATCTTATCCAGACAAGGAACTTGAGTCTCATAAAGGCCAAGTGGCTTATTCAAGCTCAAACCTACTGAGTGGTACAGTCAAAGTCAAACCCAAGTACACCTCAGTTCTGGCTCAGAACCTTTCTAACACACCATTTCCACTACAGGCCATTTCACAGATTTAAATTTTAACAAACAAAAGACAAGAAGGAAAAAACAAAAACATTCAAAAAGAAGAAGACAAATTATAAATACACACCCTCAAACTAGTCAAGGCTGATAGAAGATGTCCAAGACCAAATACCTCTCAGTTTGTTTTAATTGTCTTGCTTTTCATTTGCTTATGAATTATAGGAAGCATGCACTTACTTACTGATGGCTAGCACCAGCCTCCTACATTTCAAGCATTCACTAGTATGTGAATATTGGGGAAGAGAAGAACCCCACCTCCCACCATGGGACAACTAAAATGCCAGACAATTTACTAACCTGAACCCCAACAGCAGGGGGTGGGAACATGCTCATTCAATCATAACGCCTGCCTGATCTCCCAGTAGGGAATATGATTCAAAGAAGTGACTGCTGAGAACTTGCTCCGGGGCCAAAGCAGCAGCATCCAGAAACCAGGAGGAGCAGCTCCTGTGCCGGCCACCGCAGTGTCCTATAGGGAAGATCCTGGGCCTGAACTTAGCTGTGGTCCAGTCACTCCACTTCTTGTAGCCCCTTGTCCATTTCCTGAGCCTATTTCTCCAGCATGCCCATTGATTGTCGAGCTACCAATTCCCCTGCCTGTGTAAATTCTTTTTTTTATGTAAGTTCATTAAAGTCGATTTCTGTTGATTGCAATCAAAAGCCTTGACCGGTAAAATAACGTAATAGGAACAGATGACCAAGTGATGATAAACTATACTACTGCTGCTTTGTGTTTGTGTCTGCCGCTTTCCACCATCAAACAGAATGATCCTCTAACTAGAAAAAAGTAAAACTGAACACACCACAAAATAAAACAAAAAATAAGACAGCATTTACATTCTTTAATAAAAGTCAAATTGCTTGACCCAAGGAGATCACATCCAGACTATGTCCTTACGAAACTAAAGATGTACTTTCTTTAATTTCTGAGAAACCATGGAACTAGATGCATCCCATCTACAGATGTGAATATATCTAGACTCTCCAGAAAAGGGAAGCAGAGGATTTTATAAACAACAGATCCTGACGTCTATCCCTTACCAACTTTTAGAGAGAAATAGGTTCAGGGCTCTATAAGAAACCACATCACACTCAAGCACACACTATAAACAATAGATGCCTTTGGGTGGTAAATTTTTCTTCTTCCTCCTATTCTGCATTTCCACATTCAATTTCTATAATGAATAGTTAAAGCTTTTAAAACGGAAGAAGAAAAATTAAAGGTCAAATCATGTCCTGCCATGAAAAACCTCATAATCTTCTTTGAAGGAGTTATTCTCCGTGTGTGTGTGTGTGTGTGTGTGTGTGTGTGTGTTTGCGCGCACGCACGCGCATGCACGTGTGCACTCAGTTGCTCAGCCATGTCCGAGTCCGTGACCCCATGGACTGTCGCCCTTCAGGCTTCTCTGAAGGGATCTCCTGACCCAGGGATCAAACCGTGTCTCTTGCATCTCCTGCATTGGCAGGCATATTCTTTACCACTAGCACCACTGGGGAAGCCCTATTCTCCTAGCCCTTGATGGCGGGAAAACCACAGACATCTGGTCAATGCTTTCAACAAGGTACTTTACAAAATCTCCATGAAAATCCCCTGGACAAGACAGAAACATGTGGAGTGGGTGATGGAAAATTTAGAATTTGAGCTGAATGACATTAGACTTAGGTGAACCCACAGCTGGGTGTACTACCATACTCAAATTATGTGTATTAATGAATTGAGGTCAGTTTCCACGGAAGGGGAATGCCAGACTTGGACTGGAAATTTTTATGGTGATTTCTGCTCGATGTTCGTTACAGTCACTTGAAGACAAGATTGTATTACAGTATTCACAGATAAGCCAAAGGAAATGTGTATAACACACAGGATGGCAAAGTGATTCTGTCAGATCTGAGACAATTAAAAAAATGCTAATAATGCTAAAAATAAAATTCAAGATTAGGCTTAAAAGTCGATTAGGTAAGAAAAGGCTAAAGGAGTGAAAACTAGATAATGATCCCTTTAAAAACCCTGAGAATTAGAGCTGAGAAGAAGGTTAATAAGACCAACAATCTGGGAAGAACATCAAGGGAATCAGCAGATCTGGTGGGCAGCGTTTAATCACAAAACATTGGCACTATTGTGCGCAGGCCTGAGAACCATACTTTTAAGAAGGACACTTATTAAAAAAACAAGTAATGAAAAAAAGGCAACCAGAATGATAAGAGCCTAAAAATTATTTTTAGGAAGAATTAAAGACACTTAGCCTGGAAGAGTGTGAAGGAAGGAGAAGTAAGCAGTTTTTTATTTTTTTGGTTTGTTTGTTGGCCAGTGGCTTGTAGGATCATCCCCAACAGGGATTGAACCCATGCCTCCTGTATAGGGAGCACAGAGTCTTAACCACTGGACTACTCGGGAAGTCCAATCTCCGATTTTTAAAGGATCTTTAAATGCATGAAAGTATAAACTTCACCACGGTTCCACAAAACAAAAAGCAGTGATAATCAGTCGATGCTCAACAGACGCAGCAGAACTATTAATACCGAGATAGAGTCAGGGTTGCAGTTAAAGCAGCAATGCTGCGCCATACGTTTATTCCACAGAGGTATTTCTTCTTTTGTATCTTTGTGCCCAGTGACTCTATACTAGAGCCTTTTGTATCTTTGTGCCAGTGACTCTACACTAAAGCATGAGAAAAGCAGTAGCTCTGCAGTTTCCCCAATGGATCAGTGAGTAAAGAATCTGCTGCAATGCAGGAGACACAAGTTCAATCCCTAGGTCAGGAAGATACCCTGGATAAGAAAATGGCAATCCATTCCAATATTTTCATCGGGAACATTCCACAGAGAGAGGAGACAGGTGGTTACAGTCCATAGCGTCTCAAAGAGTTGGACACAGCTGAGCACATCAACTCATAAGCTGGAATGTGTGTGGCCGTTAATCTATACTGAAGGTTAAGGAAATCCTCAAGAGTAGATTTGACTTTTTTAACCCATTTCCAAGGCACTGTTCTCAAACCGGGATACATCTCAAAACGGGGATACATATCTCATTTGGTTTTGATGACATGATTTTCATATAGAAGGACACTCCTTGTGGCTGCCACTAGTAACTGAAGTGTCTCTAATCCATACAAAAATAACTAGAGACTATGAATTTTAAATACC
>NW_017218260.1:0-12013 GCF_001704415.2 Capra hircus | reverse complement strand
CCTGCACTGCCTCGACTTTCAAGACCAGGATCGACTCACACCACTGTGGCACGTGGAACAGCCCTGTGGAAAGCCTCAGGGGGAAGCCTTTTGGGAAAGCCTCGAGGGAATGCCCCAGATCCCTTGTTCCACGCGAAGGGAAGCGTGACATTGCTGCTACAGCTCGGGAGGAAAGGGCACGTGCATGACCCAACTCGAGACGAGGATTGACTTCCCTGGGGAGATTCCAGAAGTACCCAAAGATCCATGTCAGCACTGGAGAGGAATCCTCAGGTCCTGGCACCGACTCCACACAAGGTCTTAGGCCCCGGCATCGACGGGAGAGGAATCCCGAGACGCCCCCGAGTAACTCGCAAGGAATTTCCTTTACCGATGCCACCAGGGCGCGTCCCTGAGGTCCCCGTCGTAAGTCCAGTGCACCTGACAGAACTCGAGAAAATCCAAGAGGTTCTGCCCTCCAGGCGAGATGAGGCCATTTCCGCTGAGGCGTCCTGAGGCTAATCAACACCTGACCTCTGGAACTTCCAAAGGATCCTTCACACCTTTGCTGCAACTCAAGAAGTTCCCTGACATACCCGTCTCCACTCGAGAGGAAGCACGAGAGTCCCGACCACATCCAGAGGAGCCCCGTTTCCACCTCCTAGCTCGAGAGGAGGGATCCTTTCCCTGCGTGCTCGGAGAAAGAATTCCCCGGCGTTCCTGTCGCAACTCAAGAGGAGGCGCTCTCCACAGGAAAGGCGAGAGGAACTCCGGGGTCATGCCACCATTCCCAGAGTCCCCAGATGTCTCAGTCCATTCCAGGGAAACCTGTTTTCTCCTGCACTGTTTGACTTTCAAGCCGAGGATAGACTCACACCACGGTGGCACGTGGGACAGCCCTGTGGGAAAGCCTCGTGGGAAAAGCCTCGTGGGAAAGCCTCGAGGGAAAGCCACAGATCCCTTGATCCACTCGAAGGGAAGCGTGACACTGCTGCTACAGCTGGGGAGGAAATCGCATGTGCATGCCCCCACTCGAGACGAGGACTGACTCCCCTGGGGAGACTCCAGAACGTACCCCAAGATCCATGTCAGCACTGGAGAGGATTCCTCAGGTTCCGGCACTGACTCCACACAAGATCTTAGGCCCCAGCATCGACGGGAGAGGAAATCGCGAGAGGCCCCCGAGAGGCCACCGAGTAACTCGCATGGGGACTGGCCTTTCCTGAGGCCACCAGAGAGGGTCCCTGAGGTCCCAGACGTAAGTCGAGAGCACCTGCCGCAACTCGAGAAAATCCAGGAGGTTCTCCCCTCCAGGCGAGATGAGGCCCATTTCCGCTGAGGCGTCTCCAGGCTAATCACACCTAAACTCTGGAACTTCCAAAGGGTCCTTCACACCCATGCTGCAACTCAAGAAGTTCCACGACATACCCGACTCCACTAGAGAGGAAGCACTAGAGTCCCGCCCACATCCAGAGGAGCACCGTTTCCGCCTCCTAGCTCGAGAGGACGGATCCTTTCCCCGCGTTGTCGGGAAAGAATTCCCGGCGTTCCCATCGCATCTCAAGTGGAGGCGCTCTCCACAGGAAAGGCGAGAGGAACTCCAGGGACGTGCCACCATTCCCAGAGTCCCCCAGATGCCTCAGTCCATTCCAGGGAAACCAGTTTTCCCTGCACTGCCTCGACTTTCAAGCCGAGGATCGACTCACAACACGGTGGCACGTGGGACAGCCCTGTGGGAAAGCCTCAGGGGGAAAGCCTTTTGGGAAAGCCTCGAGGGAATGCCCCAGATCCCTTGTTCCACGTCGAAGGGAAGCGTGACATTGCTGCTACAGCTCGGGAGGAAAGGGCACGTGCATGACCCAACTCGAGACGAGGATTGACTTCCCTGGGGAGATTCCAGAAGTACCCAAAGATCCATGTCAGCACTGGAGAGGAATCCTCAGGTCCTGGCACCGACTCCACACAAGGTCTTAGGCCCCGGCATCGACGGGAGAGGAATCCCGAGACGCCCCCGAGTAACTCGCAAGGGAAATTTCCTTTACCGATGCCACCAGGGCGCGTCCCTGCGGTCCCCGTCGTAAGTCCAGTGCATCTGACACAACTCGAGAAAATCCAAGAGGTTCTGCCATCCAGGCGAGATGTGGCCCATTTCCGCTGAGGAGTCCTGAGGCTAATCACACCTGACCTCTGGAACTTCCAAAGGATCCTTCACACCTTTGCTGCAACTCAAGAAGTTCCCTGACATACCCGTCTCCACTCGAGAGGAAGCACGAGAGTCCCGACCACATCCAGAGGAGCCCCGTTTCCACCTCCTAGCTCGAGAGGAGGGATCCTTTCCCTGCGTGCTCGGAGAAAGAATTCCCGGCGTTCCTGTCGCAACTCAAGAGGAGGCGCTCTCCACAGGAAAGGCGAGAGGAACTCCGGGGTCATGCCACCATTCCCAGAGTCCCCCAGATGTCTCAGTCCATTCCAGGGAAACCTGTTTTCCCTGCACTGCCTCGACTTTCAAGCCGAAGATCGACTCACACCACGGTGGCACGTGGGACAGCCCTGTGGGAAAGCCTCGTGGGAAAGCCTCGAGGGAAAGCCTCGTGGGAAAACCTCGAGGGAAAGCCACAGATCCCTTGATCCACGCGAAGGGAAGCGTGACACTGCTGCTACAGCTCGGGAGGAAAACGCACGTGCATGCCCCCTATCGAGACGAGGACTGACTCCCCTGGGGAGACTCCAGAAGTACCCCAAGATCCATGTCAGCACTGGAGAGGAATCCTCAGGTTCCGGCACCGGACACCGCACACTGTCTTAGGCCTGGGCATCGATGGGAGAGGAATCCCGAAAGGCCCCCGAGCAACTCGCATGGGGACTGGCCTTTCCTGAGGCCACCAGAGCGGGTCCCTGAGGACCCCGTCGTAAGTCGAGAGCGCCTGCCGCAACTCGAGAAAATCCAGGAGGTTCTCCCTTCCAGGCGAGATGAGGCCCATTTCTGCTGAGACGTCTCGAGGCTAATCACACCTAACCTCTGGAAGTTCCAAAGGGTCCTTCACACCCTTTCTGCAACTCAAGAAGTTCCCCGACATACCCGTTTCCACTCGAGAGGAAGCACGAGAGTCCCGCCCACATCCAGAGGAGCCCCGTTTCCGCCTCATAGCTCGATAGGAGGGATCCTTTCCCTGCGTGGTCGTGAAAGAATTCCCGGCGTTCCCGTTACATCTCAAGAGGGGGCGCTCTCCACAGGAAAGGCGAGAGGAACTCCAGTGTGGTCCACCTTTCCCAGATGCCCCAGATGTCTCAGTCCATTCCACGGAAGCCTGTTTTCCCGGCACTGCCTCAACTTTCAAGCCGAGGATCGACTGACACCACGGTGGCACGTGGGACATCACTGTGGGAAAGCGTCGTGGGAAGCCCGGTGGGACAGCGTCGTGGGAAAGCCTCGTGGAAAGCCTCAAGGGAAAGCCACTTATTCTTGGATACACGGGAAGGGAAGCGTGACACTGCTGCTACAGCTCGGGAGGAAAGCGCACGTGCATGTCCCCACTCGAGACGAGGACTGACTTCACTGGGGAGACTCCAGAAGTACCCCAAGATCCATGTCAGCACTGGAGAGGAATCCTCAGGGTCCGGCACCCACTCCACACAAGAACTTCGGCCCCAGCATCGAAGGGAGAAGAATCCCGAGAGGCCCACGAGCAACTCGCATGGGGACTGGCCTTTCCTGAGACCACCAGAGCGGATCCCTGAGGTCCCCGTCGTAAGTCGAGAGCACCTGCCGCAACTCGAGAAAATCCAGGAGGTTCTCCCCTCCAGGGGAGATGAGTCCCATTTCCGCTGAGGCGTCTCGAGGCTAATCATACCTAACCTATGGAACTTCCAAAGGGTCATTCACACCCTTGCTGCAACTCAAGAAGTTCCCCGACATACCCGTCTCCACTCGAGAAGAGGCACGAGAGTCCCACCTACATCCACAGTAGCCCCATTTCCGCCTCCTAGTTCGAGAGGAGGGATCCTTTCCCTTCGTGCTCGGGAAAGAATTCCCGGCGTTTCCGTCGCATCAAAGAGGAGGCGCTCTCCACAGGCAAGGCGAGAGGAACTCCAGGGTACTGCCACCATTCCCAGAGTCCCCCAGATGTCTCCGTCCATTCCAGGGAAACCTGTTTTCCCTGCACTGCCTCGACTTTCAAGCCGAGGATCGACTCACACCACGGTGGCACGTGGGACAGCCTGTGGGAAAGCCTCGTGGGAAAGCCTCGTGGGACAGCCCTGTGGGATAGCCTCGTGGGAAAGCCTCCTTGGAAAGCCTAGAGAGAAAGCCCCTGATCCCTTGGTCCACGCGAAGGGAAGCGTGACACTGCTGCTACAGCTCGGGAGGAAAGCGCACATGCATGCCCCCACTCGAAATGAGGACTGACTCCCGTGGGGAGACACCAGAAGTACCCCCAGATCCATGTCAGCACTGGAGAGGAATCCTCAGGTTCCGGCACCGACTCCACACAAGATCTTAGGCCCAGGCATCGACGGGAGAGGCATCCCGAGAGGCCCCCGAGCAACTCGCATGGGGACTGTCCTTTCCAGAGGCCACCAGAGCGGGTCCCTGAAGTCCCCGTCGTAAGTCGGGAGCACCTGCCTCAACTCGAGAAAATCCAGGGGGTTATCTCCTCCAGTCGAGATGAGGGCCATTTCCGCAGAGGCGTCTCGAGGCTAATCACACCTAAACTCTGGAACTTCCAACGGGTCCTTCACACCCTTGCTGCAACTCAAGAAGTTCCCCGACATACCCGTCTCCACTCGAGACCAAGCACGAGAGTCCCGCCTACATCCAGAGGAGCCCCGTTTCCGCCTTCTAGCTCGAGAGGAGTGATCCTTTCCCTGCGTGGTCGGGAAAGAATTCCCGGCGTTCCCGTCGAATCCCAAGAGGAGGCGCTCTCCACAGGAAATGCGAGATGAACTCCAGGATCGTGCCACATTCCCAGTGTCCCCCAGATGTCTCATCCATTCCAGGGAAACCTGTTTTCCCTGCACTGCCTCGACTTTCAAGCCGAGGATCGACTCACACCACGGTGGCACGTGGGACAGCCCTGTGGGAAAGCCTCGTTGGAAAGCCTCGTGGGAAAGACTCGTGGGAAAGCCTCGAGGGAAAGTCACAGATCCCTTGATCCACGCGAATGGAAGCGCGACACTGCTGCTACAGCTCGGGAGGAAATCGCACGTGCATGCCCCCACTCGAGTAGAGGACTGACTGCCCTGGGGAGACTCCAGAAGAGATTCATGAAAGCACTGGAGAGGAATCCTCAGGTTCCGGCACCGACTCCACACAAGATCTTAGGCGCCGGCATCGACCGGAGAGGAATCCCGAGAGGCCCGCGAGCAACTCGCATGGTTCCTGGCCTTTCCTGAGGCCACCAGAGCGGGTCCCTGACGTCCCCGTCGTAAGTTGAGAGCACCTGCCGCAACTCGAGAAAATCCAGGAGGTTCTCCCCTCCAGGCGAGATGAGACCTATTTCCGCTGAGGTATCTCGAGGCTAATCACACCGTACCTCTGGAACTTCCAAAGGGTCCTTCACACCCTTGCTGCAACTCAAGAAGTTCCCCGACATACCGGTCTCCACTCGAGAGGAAGCACGAGAGTCCCGCCCACATCCAGAGGAGCCCCGTTTCCACCTCCTAGCCTGAGAGGAGGGATCCTTTCCCTGCGTGGTCGGGAAAGAATTCCCGGCGTTCCCGTCGCATCTCAAGAGGAGGCGCTCTCCACAGGAAATGCGAGAGGAACTCCAGGGTCGTGCCACCATTAGCAAAGTCCCCCTGATGTCTCAGTCCATTCCAGGGAAACCTGTTTTCCCAGCACTGCCTCGACTTTCAAGCCGAGGATCAACTCACACAACGGTGGCAAGTGGGACATCCCTGTGGGAAAGCCTCGTGGGAAAGCCTCGTGGGAAAGCCTCGAGGGAAAGACACAGATCCCTTGATTCTCGCGAAGGGAAGCGTGACACTGCTGCTACAGCTCGGGAGGAAAGCGCACGTGCATGCCCCCTCTCGAGATGAGTACTGACTCCCCTCGGGAGGCTCTAGAAGTACCCCAAGATCCATGCCGGCATTGGAGAGGAATCCTCAGGTTCTGGAACTGAGTCCACACAAGGTCTTAGGCCCCAGCATCGACGGGAGAGGAATCCCGAGAGGCCCCCGAGCAACTCGCATGGGGACTGGCCTTTCCTGAGGACACCACAGCGGGTCCGTGAGGTCCCTGTCGTAAGTCGAGAGCACCTGCCGCAACTCTAGAAAATCCAGGAGGTTCTCCCCTCCAGGCGAGATGAGGCCCATTTCCGGTGAGACGTCTCGAGGCTAATCAAACCTAACCTCTGGAACTTCCAAAGGGTCCTTCACACCCTTGCTGCAACTCAAGAAGTTCCCCGACATACCCGTCTCCACTCGAGAGGTAGCAGGAGAGTCCCGCCCACATCCAGAGGAGCCCCGTTTCCGCCTGCTAGCTCGAGAGCAGGGATCCTTAACCTGCGTGGTCGGGAAAGAATTCCCGGCATTCCCGTCACATCTCAAGAGGAGGCGCTCTCCACAGGAAAGGCGAGAGGAACTCCAGGGTCGTGCCACATTTCTAGAGTTCCCCAGATGTCTCACTCCATTCCAGGGAAACCTGTTTTCCCTGCACTGCCTCGACTTTCAAGCTGAGGATCGACTCACAACACGGTGGCACGTGGGACAGCCCTGTGGCAAAGCCTCGTTGGAAAGCCTCGAGGGAAATCCACAGGTCCCTTGATCCACGCGAAGGGAAGCGTGACACTGCTGCTTCAGCTCGGGAGGAAAGCTCACGTGCAAGGCCCCACTCGAGACGAGGACTGACACTCCTGGGGGGACTCCAGAAGTACCCCAAAATCCATGTCAGCACTGGAGAGGAATCCTCAGGTTCCGGCACCGAATCCACACAAGGTCTTAGGCCCCGGCATCGACGGGAGAACAATCACGAGAGGCCCCAGTGCAACTCGCATGGGGACTGGCCTTTCCTGTGGCCACCACAGCGGGTCCCTGAGGGCCCCGTCGTAAGTCGAGAGCACCTGCCACAACTCGAGAAAATCCAGGAGGTTCTCCCCTCCAGGCGAGATGAGGCCCATTTCCGCTGAGGCGTCTCGAGGCTAATCAAACCTAACCTCTGGAACTTCCAAAGGGTCCTTCACACCCTTGCTGCAACTCAGGAAGTTCCCCGACATACCTGTCACCACTCGAGAGGAAGCACGAGAGTTCCGCCCACATCTAGAGGAGCCCCGTTTCCGCTTCCTAGCTTTAGAGGAGGTATCCTTTCCCTCCGTGGTCGGGAAAGAATTCCCGGCATTCCCGTCGCATCTCAAGAGGAGGCGCTCTCCACAGGAAAGGCGAGAGGAACTCCAGGGTCGTGCCAGCATTCCCAGAGTCCCGAAGATGTCTCAGTCCATTCCAGGGAAACCTGTTTTCCCTGCACTGCGTCGACTTTCAAGCCGAGGATCGACTCACACCACGGTGTCACGTGGGTCAGCCCTGTGGGAAAGCCTCGTGGGAAAGCCACAGATCCCTTGATCCTCGTGAAGGGAAGGGTGACACTGCTGTTACAGCTCCGGAAGAAAGCGCACGTGCATGCCCCCACTCGAGATGAGGCCTGACTCCACTGGGGAGACTCCAGAAGTACCCCAAGATGCATGTCAACACTGGAGATGAATCCTCAGTTTCCAGCACCGACTCCACACAAGATCTTAGGCCCCGGCATCGACGTGAGAGGAATCCCGAGAGGCTCCCCGAGCAACTCGCATGGGGACTGGCCTTTCCTGAGGCCACCAGAGCGGGTCCCTGAGGTCCCGGTTTAAGTCCACAGTACCTGCCGCAACTCGAGAAAATCCAGGAGTTTCTCGCCATCAGGCGATATGAGGCCCATTTCCGCTGAGGCGTCTCGAGGCTAATCATCCCTAAACTCTGGAATTTCCAAAGGGTCCTTCACACCCTTGCTGCAACTCAAGAATTTCCTCGACATACCCGTTTCCAATCGAGAAGAAGCACGAGAGTCCCACTTACATACAGAGGACCCCCGTTTCCACTTCATAGTTCCAGAGGAGGGATTCTTTCCCTGCGTGGTCGGGAAAGAATTCCCGGCATTCCCGTCGCATCTCAGGAGGAGGCACTCTCCACAGGAAAGGCAAGAGGAACTGCAGGGTCGTGCCACCATTCCCAGAGTCCCCCAGAAGCTCAGTCCATAACAGGGAAACCAGTTTTCCCTGCACTGCCTCGACTTTCAAGCCGATGATCGACTCACACCACGGTGACACGTGGGACAGCAATGTGGGAACGCCTTGTGGGAAAGCCTCGTGGGAAAGCCTCCAGGGAAAGACACAGATCCCTGCATCCACGCGAAGGGAATCGTGACACTGCTGCTACACTTCGGGAGGAAACCCCACGTGCATGTCCCCACTCGCGACGAGGAATGACTCCCCTGGGAGACTCCAGAAGTACCCAAGATCCATGTCAGCACTGGAGAGGAATCCTCAGGTTCCGGCACAGACTCCACACCAGGTCTCAGGCCCCGGCAACGATGGGAGAGGAATCCCGAGAGGCCCCCGAACAACTCGCAAGGGGACTGGCCTTTCCTGAGGCCACCAGAACGGGTCCCATGAGTTTCCAGTCGTAAGTCGAGAGCACCTGCCGCAACTCGAGAAAATCCAGGAAGTTCTCCCCTTCAGGCGAAATGAGGCCCATTTCCAATGAGGCGTCTCGAGTCTAATCACACCTAACTTCTGAAACTTCCAAAGGGTCCTTCACACCCTTGCTGCAACTCAAGAAGTTCCCCGACATACCCGTCTCCACTCGAGAGGAAGCACGAGAGTCCCGTCCACATCCAGAGGTTACCCGTTTCCGCCTCATAGCTCTAGAGGAGGGATCGTTTGCCTGCGTGGTCAGGAAGGAATTCCCGGTGTTCCAGTTCTGTCTCAAAAGGAGGCGCTCTCTACATGAAAGGCGAGAGGAACTCCAGGGTCGTGCCATCATTCCCTGAGTCCCCCAGATGTCTCAGTCCATTCCAGGGAAACCTGTTTTCCCTGCACTCCCTCGAATTTCAAGCCGAGGATCAACTCACACCAGAGTGGCACGTGGGACAGCCCTGTGGAAAGCCTCGTGGGAAAGCCTCGTGGGAAAGCCTCCAGGGAAACCCAGTGATCCCTTGATCCACGCGATGGGAAGCGTGACACTGATGCTACAGCTCGGAAGGAAAGCGCACGTGCATGCCCCCACTGGAGACGAGGAGTGACTCCCCTGGGGACACTCCAGCAGTACCCCAAGATACATGTCAGCACTGGAGAGGAATCCTCAGGTTCCGGCACCGACTCCACACTAGGTCTTAGGCCCCGGCATCGACGGGAGAAGAATCCCGAGAGGCCCCCGAGCAACTGGCATGGGGACTGGCCTTTCCTGAGGCCACCAGAGCGGGTCCCTGAGGTCCCCGTGGTAAGTCGAGAGCACCGGCTGCAACTCTTGAAAATCCAAGAGGTTCTCCCCTCCAGGCGAGATGAGGCCCTTTTCCGATGAGGCTCCTCGAGGCTAAATCACACCTAAACGCTGGAATTTCCCAAGGATCCTTCACACCCTTGCTGCAACTCAAGAAGTTCCCCGACATACCCGACTCCACTCGAGAAGAAGGACGAGAGTCCCGCCCACATACAGAGGAGCCCCGTTTCCGCCTCATAGCTCTAGAGGAGGGATCCTTTCCCTGCGTGTTCGGGAAAGAATTCCCGGCGTTCTTGTCGCATCTCAAGAGGAGGCGCTCTCCACTTGAAACGCGAGAGGAACTCCAGGTTCGTGCCACCGTTCCCATACTCCCCCAGATGTCTCATTCCATTCCACGGAAACCTGTTTTCCCTGCACTGCCTCGACTTTCAAGCTGAGGATCGACTCACACCACGGTGGCATGTGGGACAGCCCTGTGTGAAAGCCTCGTGGGAAAGTCTCCTGGGAAAGCCTCGAGGGAAAGCCACAGATCCCATGATCCACGCGAAGGGAAGAGTGACACAGCTGCTACAGCTCGGGAGGAAAACCCACGTGCTTGTCCCCACTCGCGACGAGGAATGACTCCCCTGGGCGACTCCAGAAGTACCCAAGATCCATGTTAGCACTGGAGAGGAATCCTCAGGTTCCGGCACAGACTCCACACAAGGTCTCAGGCCCCAGCATCGACGGGAGAGGAATCCCGAGAGGCCCCCGAACAACTGCATGGGGACTGGCCTTTCCTGAGGCCACCAGAGCGGGTCCCTGAGGTCCCAGTCTTAAGTCGAGAGCACCTGCCGCAACTAGAGAATATCCAGGAGGTTCTCCCCTCCAGGCGAGATGAGGCCCATTTCTGCTGAGGAGTCTCGAGGCTAATCACACCTAACCTCTGGAACTTCCAAAGGGTCCTTCACACCCTTGCTGCAACTCAAGAAGTTCCCCGACATACCCGTCTCCACTCGAGAGGAAGCACGAGAGTCCCGCCCAAATCCAGAGCAACCCCGTTTCCGCCTCATACCTCAAGCGGTGGGATCCTTTCCCTGCGTGGTCGGGAAAGAATTCCCGGCATTCCCGTCACATCTCGGAGGAGGCGCTCTCCACCGGAAAGCCGAGAGGAACTCCAGGGTCGTGCCACCATTCCCAGAGTCCTTGAGATGTCTCAGTTTTCCCTGCACTGCGTCGACTTTCAAGCCGAGGATCGACTCACACCACGGTGGCACGTGGGACAGCCCTGTGGGAAAGCCTCGTGGGAAAGCCTCGTGGGAAAGCCTCGAGGGAAAGCCACAGATCCCTTGATCCACCTGAAGGGAAGCGTGACATGTGCTGCTACAGCTCGGAAGGAAAGCGCACGTGCATGCCCCACTCGAGACGAGGACTGACTCCCCTGGTGAGACGCCAGAAGTACCCCAAGATCCATGTCAGCACTGGAGAGGAATCCTCAGGTTCCGGCACCGGCTCCACACAAGTCTTAGGCCCAGCATCGACGGGAGAGGAATCCCAAGAGGCCCCGAAGCAACTCGCATAGGGGACTGGCCTTTCCTGAGGCCACCAGAGCGGGTCCCTGAGGTCCCCGTCGTAAGTCGAGGAGCACCTGCCGCAACTCGAGAAATCCAGGAAGTTCTCCCCTCCAGGCGAGATGAGGCCCATTTCCGCTGAGGCGTCTCGAGGCTAATCACACCTAACCTCTGGAACTTCCAAAGGGTCCTTCACACCCTTGCTGCAACTCAAGAAGTTCCCGACATACCCGTCTCACTCGAGAGGAAGGCACGAGAGTCCCGCCCACATCCAGAGGAGCCCCGTTTCCGGCCTCCTAGCTCGAGAGGAGGGATCCTTTCCCTGGCGTGTCGGGAAAGAATTCCCGACGTTCCCGGTCGCATCTCAAGAGGAGGCGCTCTCCACAGGAAAGCCGAGAGGAACTCCAGGGTCGTGCCACCATTCCCAGAGTCCCCAGATGTCTCAGTCCATTCCAGGGAAACCTGTTTTCCCTGACACTGCCTCGACTTTCAAGCCGAGGATCGACTCACACCACGTGGCACGTGGGCAGCCCTGTGGGAAAGCCTCGTGGGAAAGCCTCGAGGGGAAAGCCACAGATCCCTTGATCCACGCTGAAGGGAAGCGTGACACTGCTGCTACAGCTCGGGAGGAAAGCGCACGTTGCACGGCCCCACTCGAGACGAGGACTGACTCCCCTGGGGAGACTCCAGAAGTACCCCAAGATCCATGTCAGCACTGGAGAGGAATCCTCAGGTTCCTGGCACCAACTCCACACAAGGTCTTAGCCCCGCCCCGGATCGACGGGAGAGGCCGAGAGGGCAGGCATGGGACTGGGACTGGCCTTTCCTGAGGCCAACAGAGCGGGTCCCTGAGGTCCCTGTCGTAGATCTCGAGCACCTGCCACAACTCGATAAAATCCAGAGGTTCTCCCTCCAGTCGAGCTGAGTCCATTTTCCGCTGAGGTATCTCGAGGCTAATCACACCTTACCTCTGGAACTTCCAAAGGGTCCTTCACACCCTTGCTGCAACTCAAGAAGTT
>NW_017218259.1:0-12013 GCF_001704415.2 Capra hircus | reverse complement strand
GGCACGACCCTGGAGTTCCTCTCGCCTTTCCTGTGGAGAGCGCCTCCTCTTGAGATGTTATGGGAACGCCGGGAATTCTTTCCGCGACCACGAAGGGAAAGGATCCCTCCTCTCGAGCTAGGAGGCGGAAACGGGGCTCCTCTGGATGTGGCCGGGACTCTCGTGCTTCCTCTCAAATGGAGACGGGTATGTCGGGAAATTGTTAAGTTGCAGCAAGGGTGTGAAGGACCCTTTGGAAGTTACAGAGGTTAGGTGTGATTAGCCTTGAGACGCCTCAGCGGAAATGGGCCTCATTTCGCCTGGAGGGGAGAACCTCCTCGATTTTCTCGAGTTGGCAGCAGGTGCTCTCGACTTACGACGGGGACCTCAGGGACCCGCTCTGGTGGCCTCAGTAAAGGCCAGTCCCCATGTGAGTTTGCTCGGGTTCCTCTCGGGATTTCTCTCCCGTCTATGCCAGGGCCTAAGATCTTGTGTCGAGTCGGTGCAGGAACCTGAGCATTCCTCTCCAGTGCTGACATGGATCTTCGGGTACTTCTGGAGTCTCCCAGTGGAGTCAGTGCTCGTCTCGAGCGGGGGCATGCACGTGCGCTTTCTTCTCGAGCTGTAGCAGCAGTGTCACGCTTCCTTCGCGTGATCAAGGGATCAGCGGCTTTCCCCTCGAGGTTTTCCCAGGAGTCTTTCCCACGAGGCTTTCCCACAGGGCTGTCCCACGTTCCACCGTGGTGTGAGTCGATCTTCGGCATGAAAGTCGAGGCAGTGCAGGGAAAACAGGTTTCCCTGAAATGGACTGAAACATCTGGGGGACTCTGGGAATGATGTCACGACCCTGGAGTTCCTCTCGCCTTTTCTGTGGAGAGCGCCTCCTCTTGAGATGCGACGGAAACGCCGAGAATTCTTTCCCGAACACGCAGGGAAAGGATCCCTCCTCTCGAGCTAGGAGGCGTAAACGGGGCTCCTCTGGATGTGGGCGGGACTCTCGTGCTTCCTCTCGAGTGGAGACGGGTATGTTGGGGATCTTCTTGAGTGGCAGCAAGGGTGTGAAGGACCCTTTGGAAGTTCCAGAGGTTAGGTGTGATTAGCCTCGAGACGCCTCAGCGGAAATGGGCCTCATCTCGTCTGGAGGGGAGAACCTCCTGGTTGTTCTCGAGTTGCGGCAGGTGCTCTCGACTTACGACGGGACCTCAGGGACCCGCTCTGGTGGCTTCAGGAAAGGCCAATCCTCATGCGTTGCTCAGGGCCTCTCAGGATTCTCTCCCGTCGATGCCAGGCCTCTCTTGTGTGGATTCGTGCCGGGAACCTGAGGATTCCTCTCCAGTGCTGACATGGATCTTGGGGTACTTCTGGAGTCTCCCCAGGGGAGTCTGTCCTCGTCTCGAGTGGGGGCATGCACGTGCGCTTTCCTCCCGAGCTGTAGCAGCAGTGTCCCACTTCACTTGACGTGGATCAAGGTATCTGTGAATTCTCGAGGCTTTGCCACGAGGCTTTCCACGAGGCTTTCCCATGAGGCTTTCCCACAGGGCTGTCCCACGTGCAACCGTGGTGTGAGTCGATCCTCGGCTTGAAAGTCGAGGCAGTGCAGGGAAATCATGTTCCCTGGAAAGGACGGAGACATCTTGGGGACTCTGGGAATGGTGGCACGACACTGGAGTTCCTCTTGCCGTTCCTGTGGAGAGCGCCTCCTCTTGAGATGGGACGGGAATGCCGGAATTCTTTCCCGACCACGCAGGAAAAGGATCCCTCCTCTCGAGCTAGCAGGCGGAATCGGGGCTCCTCTGGATGTGGCCGGAGTCTCGTGCTTCCTCTCGAGTGGAGACGGGTATGTCGGGGTACTTCTTGAGTTGCAGCAAGGGTGTGAAGGACCCTTTGGAAGTTCCAGAGGTTAGGTGTGATTAGCCTCTAGAAGCCTCAGCGGAAATGGGCCTCATCTCGCCTGGAGGGGAGAACCTCCTGGATTTTCTCGAGTTGCGGCAGGTGCTCTCGACTTACGACGGGGACCTCAGGGACCCGCTCTGGTGGCCTCAGGAAAGGACAGTCCCATGCGAGTTGCATGGGGCCTCTCGGGATTCCTCTCCCGTCGATGCCGGGGCCTAAGACCATGTGTGTAGTCGGTGCCGGAAGCTGAGGATTCCTCTCCAGTGCTGACATGGATTTTGGGTACTTCTGGAGTTTCCCGTGGGGAGTCCGTCCTCGTCTCGAGTGGGGGCGTTCACGTGCGCTTTCCTCCCCGAGCTGTAGCAGCAGTGTCACGCTTCATTTCGCGTGGATCAAGGGATCTGTGGCTTTCCCTCGAGGCTTTCCCACGAGGCTTTCCCACGAATCTTTCCCACAGGGCTCTCCAAGTGCCACCGTGGTGTGAGTCGATCCTCGGATTGAAAGTCGAGGCAGTGCAGGGAAAACAGGTTTCCCTGGAATGGACTGAGATTCTGGGGGACTCTGGAATGGTGGCACGACCCTGGAGTTCCTCTCGCCTTTCCTGTGGAGAGCGCCTCCTCTTGAGATGCTATGGGAACGCCTGGAATTCTTTCCAGACCACGCAGGGAAAGGATCCCTCCTCTCCAGCTAGGAGGCGGACACGGGGCTCCTCTGGATGTGGGCGGGACTCTCGTGCTTCCTCTTTAATGGAGACGGGTATGTCAGGGAACTTCTTGAGTTGCAGCAATGGTGTGAAGGACCCTTTGGAAGTTCCAGAGGTTAGCTGTGATTAGCCTCAGGACGCCTCAGCGGAAATGGGCGTCATCTCGCCTGGATGGGAGAACCTCCTGGATTTTTCTCGACTTGCGGTAGGTGCTCTCAACTTACGACGGGGAACCTCAGGGATCCGCTCTGGTGGCCTCAGGAAAGGCCAGTCCCAATGCGAGTTACTCGGGGGCTTCTTGGTATTCCTCTCCCCGTCAATGCCGGGGCCTAAGACCTTGTTTGGAGTCTGTGCCAAACCTGAGGATTCCTCTCCATTGCTGACATGGATCTTGGGGTACTTCTGGAGTCTACCCAGGGGAGTCAGTCCTCCTCTAAGTAGGGTCATGCACGTGCGCTTTCCTCCCGAGCTGTAGCAGCAGTGTCACCCTTCCCTTCGCGTGGATCAAGGGATCTGTGACTTTCCCTCGAGGCCTCCTCACGAGGCTTTCCCTTAAGGCTTTCCCATGAGGCTTTCCCACAGGGCTGTCCCACGTGCCACCGTGGTGTGAATCGATCCTCGGCTTGAAAGACGAGCAGTTCAGGGAAAACAGGTTTCCCTGGAATGGACTGAGACACCTGGGGGACTCTGGGAATGGTGGCACGACCCTGGAGTTCCTCTCGCCTTTCCTGTGGAGAGCGCCTCCTCTTGAGATGCGCCGGAACGCCGGGAATACTTGACCGAACACGCAGAGAAAAAGATCCCTCCTCTCGAGCTAGGAGGCGGAACCGCTGCTCCTCTGGATGTGGGCGGGACTCTCGTGCTTCCTCTCGAGTGGAGACGGGTATGTCGGGGAAATTTTTGAGTTGCAGCAAGGGTGTGAAGGACCCTTTGGAAGTTCCAGAGATGAGGTGTGTTTTGCCTCGAGACGCCTCAGGGGAAATGGGCCTCATCTCGCCTGGATGGGAGAACCTCCTGGATTTTCTCGAGTTGCGGCACGTGCTCTCGACCTACGAAGGGGACCTCAGGGACACGCTCTGGTGGCCTCAGGAAAGGCCAGTCCCCATGCGTGTTGCTCTGTGGCCTCTCGGGATTCCTCTCCCGTCGATGCCGGGGCTTAAGATCTTGTGTGGAGTCGGGGCCGGAACCTGAGGATTCCTCTCAGTGCTGACATGGATTTTGGGGTATTTCTGGAGTCTCCCCAGGGGAGTCAGTCCTCGTCTCGAGTGGGGGCATTCACAGGCGATTTCCTCCCGAGCTGTAGCAGCAGTGTCACGCTTCCCTTCGCATGGATCAAGGGATCTGTGGCTTTTACTCGAGGCTTTCCCACGAGGTTTTCCCACGAGGCTTTACCACAGGTCTGTCCCACGTGTCACCGTGGTGTGGGAAGATCCTCGGCTTGAAAGTCGAGGCAGTGCAGGGAAAACAGGTTTCCCTGGAATGGACTGAGACATCTGGGGGACTCTGGGAATGGTGGCACGACCCTGGAGTTCCTCTCGCCTTTCCTGTGGGAGAGCGCCTCCTCTTGAGATGCGACGGGAATGCCGGGAATTCCTTCCCGACCACTCAGGGGAAGGATCCCTCCTCTCGAGCTATGAGGCGGAAACGGGGCTCCTCTTGATGTGGACGGCACTCTCGTGCTTCCCCTCGAGTGTAGACGGGTATGTCGTGGAATTTCTTGAGTTGCAGCAAGGTTGTGAAGGACCCTTTGGAAGTTCCAGAGATTAGGTGTGATTAGCCTCCAAACGACTCAGCGGAAATAGGCCTCATCTTGCCTGGAGGGTACAACCTCCTGGATTTTCTCGAGTGGCAGCAGGTGCTATCAACTTACCGACGGGGAACTCAGGGACCCGCTCTGGTGGCCTCAGGAAAGGCCAGTCAACATGCTAGTTGCTCGGGGGCCTTTCGGGTTTCCTCTCCCATCGATGCCGGGGCCTAAGATCTTCTGTGGTGTCGGTGCGGGAATCTGAGGTTTCCTCTCCAGTGCTGACATGGATCCAGCCCCGGTGGATCCAGGGAATTCGAAGGGTGGACGGCGTTGGCGTGGAAAGACTTGTTTGTTTATTAATGTAAGATTAGATTAAGAAACTATAGTGTAGTAAGAAGGTTAAGTGGAGGAAGAGGGCTGAATAGCTTGGTTTACGCGGAAGGCCAATAAAATTCCAGACAAGGAATTTGCACCATCTACGTTGGGCCACCGGCCGCCCGCTTGAATATCTAAGGGTGCCTCGCCTTAAGCTCCCTTTCGTGCGGGTCTTAACAGCCGGGGCAAGTAAGTAGACCTGGCGAGGCCTCCGCGCCCCAGATGGAGATTCAGCCTGAAGTTAAAGTAAAGAGCAGAGAGAGGAAAGGGGAGAGAAGAGGAGAGAGAGAGACATGGGGGGAGCCAGAGTCCCAAGAAACCAGGCCGAGAGACTAGTTCGAGAAACTGGTCCGAGAAACTGGTCCCCGGCCCCTGGCCCCCATCCTTTATTGTTCAGAAGGCCTTTTATACTTTTGATAAAACATGGAGATCAATGGGTAACACAGAATTATGTAGTCGTTCGCAGCCCAGACTCTTTCTATACATCATTTTGTATACAAAAGGTCTCAGGTGATTTACATTATCTTCTGGCCAAGAAGCTTGTTAACACTTTTTATCTCTCTTCCTTAATGGAATGTTGATTTTGTTTCCCCTGAAGTGTTTTTCTTTAATTTGCATCTCCTTAAAGCATTAAAGTTACATCTCTATAGAACAAAGGTGCAGTGGGTTATAACAAAGAAGGTACTTAACTCGAAGATCTAATGTTGCTAATACCAGGTCTACTACTTGTTTTTCTATATACCAACTATATCTAAAAATAAAGGATATGAAAATTTGGCAGCAAGCATTGACCCAAAAAATGAAACCTTTAATCAGTCCTATTCTAAAGATTTTGACTCCTCGGAAGCTCCTACATTCCTAGGATGTTTTAAGCTTCCTGTGCCTCCTGCGGTCAGGAGGCCTCAAACAATCACATGCGCAGCTGTACGAGTCCTGCAGGCAGGCTAGAAAGCCATCAGAGGGTTTTTGGATTGAAACACTCTTTCAAATGCAGAAGACTAAAGCCCTGAATTGACTTTTTCCAGAAAATGTCAGAAGAGTGGAAAAGCAGAGCACAAAAAGCCGGCAGATTTTTGTTGGGGTACATGCTTAGGAATTTGCAGAGGGGTCCCTGAAGTCTGAGCACGCCTTGCGTATGTCAGCTTCCTTCCTCATGACCTTGTCACGGGCGGGATTCCTCACACTGGCTCCCGGCATTGGGGTACTTCTGGAGTCTCCCCAGGGGAGTCAATCCTCGTCTCGAATGGGGGCATGCAGGTGGGCTCTACTCCTGAGGTCCAGCTGCAGTGTCCAGCTTCCCTTCACGTGGAGTAAGGGATCTGTGGCTTTCCCTCGAGGGCTTTCCCACGAGGGTTTCCGAAGGGTTGTCCCACGTGCCACCGTTGTGTGAGTCGTTTCTAGGCTTGAAAGTCAAGGCAGTGCATGGAAAACAGCTTTCCCCGGAATGGACTGAGACATCTGGGGGACTCTGAATGGTGGCACGACCCTGGAGTTCCTCTCGCCTTTCCTGTGGAGAGCGGCTCCTCTTGAGATGCTATGGGAATGCCGGGAATTCTTTCCAGACCACGCAGGGAAAAGATCCCTCCTCTCCAGCTATGAGGCGGAAACGGGGCTCCTCTGGATGTGGGCGGGACTCTCGTGCTTCCTCTCCAGTGGAGACGGGTATATCGGGGAACTTCTTGAGTTGCAGAAAGGGTGTGAAGGACCCTTTGGAAGTTACAGAGGTTAGGTGTGATTAGCCTCGAGAAGCCTCAGCGGAAATGGGCCTCATCTCGCGTGGAGGGGAGAACCTCCTGGATTTTCTCGAGTTGCGGCAGGTGCTCTCGACTTAAGACGGGGACCTCAGGGACCCGCTCTGGTGGCCTCAGGAAAGGCCAGTCCCCATGCAAGTTGCTTGGGGTCCTCTCGGGATTCCTCTCCCGTCGATGCCGGGCCCTAAAACCTTGTGTGGAGTCGGGTGCCGGAACCTGAGGATTCCTCTCCAGTGCTGATATGGATCCTGCGGTACTTCTGGAGTCTCCCCAGGGGAGTCAGTCCTCGTCTCGAGTGGGGGCATTCACGTGCGCTTTCCTCCCGAGCTGTAGCAGCAGTGTCACGCTTCCCTTCGCGTGGATCAAGGGATCTGTGGCTTTCCCTCGAGGCATTCCCACGAGGCTTTCCCACGAGGCTTTCCCACAGGGCTGTCCCACGTGCCACCGTGGTGTGAGTCGATCCTCGTCTTGAAAGTGGAGGCAGTGCAGGGAAAACAGGTTTCCCTGGAGTGGACTGAGACATCTGGGAGACTCTGGAATGGTGGCACGACCCTGGAGTTCCTCTCGCCTTTCCTGTGGAGAGCGCCCCCTCTTGAGCTGCTATGGCAAGTCCGAGAATTCTTTCCCGACCACGCAGGGAAAGGATCCCTCCTCTCGAGCTATGGAGGCGGAAACGGGGCTCCTCTGGATGTGGACGGGGCTCTCGTGCTTCCTCTCGAGTGCAGACGGGTATGTCGGGAAACTTCTTGAGTTGCAGCAAGGATGTGAAGGACCCTTTGGAAGTTCCAGAAGTTAGGTGTGATTAGCCTCGAGACGCCTCAGCGGAAATGGGCCTCATCAGGCCTGGACGGGAGAACCTCCGGGATTTTCTCGAGTTGCGGCAGGTGCTCTGACTTAAGACGGGGACCCCTGGGACCGCTCTGGTGGCCTCAGGAAAGGCCAGTCCCGATGCGAGTTACTCGGGGGCCTCTCGGATTCCTGTCCCGTCGATGCTGGGGCCTAAGACTTGTGTGGAGTCGTGCGGAACCTGAGGATTCCTCTCCAGTGCTGACATGATCTTGGGGTACTTCTGGAGTCTCCCCAGGGCAGTCAGTCCTCGTCTCGAGTGGGGGCATGCACGTGCGCTTTCCTCCCGAGGTGTAGCAGCAGTGTCTCCCTTCCCCGCGAGGATCAAGGGATCAGGGCTTTCCCTCGAGGCTTTCCCACGAGGCTTTCCACGAAGCTTTCCCACAAGGCTGTCCCACGTGCCACCGTGGTGTGAGTCGATCCTCGGCTTGAAAGTCGAGGCAGTGCAGGAAAACAGTTTTTCCCTGGAATGGACGGAGACATCTGGTTGGACTCTGGGAATGGTGGCCGACCGTGGAGTTCCTCTCGCCTTTCCTGTGGAGAGAGCCTCCTCTTGAGATGCGACGGGAACGCCGGGAAATTCTTTCCCAACGCAGGGAAAGGATCCCTCCTCTCAGCTAGGAGGCGGAAACGGGGCTCCTCTGGATGTGGGCGGAACTCTCGTGCTTCCTCTCGAGTGGAGACGGGTATGTCGGGAACTTCTTGAGTTGCAGCAAAGGGTGTGAAGGACCTTTGGAATTCCAGAGGTTAGGTGTGAGAAGCCTCGAGATGCCTCAGCGGAAATGGGCCTCATCTCGCCTGGAGGGGAGAACCTCCTGGATTTTCTCGAGTTGCGGCAGGTGCTCTCGACTTACGACGGGGACCTCAGGGACCCGCTCTGGTGGCCTCAGGAAAGGCCAGTCCCCATGCGAGTTGCTCGGGGGCCTCTCGGGATTCCTCTCCTGTCGATGCTGGGGCCTAAGACCTTGTGGGGAGTCAGTGCCAACCTGAGGATTCCTCTCCAGTGCTGACATGGATCTTGGGGTACTTCTGGAGTCTCCCCAGGGGAGTCAGTCCTCCTCTCGAGTGGGGGCATGCACGTGCGCTTTCCTCCTGAGCTGAAGCAGCAGTGCCACGCTTCCCTATGCTTGGATCAAGGGATCTGGGCTTTCCCTCGAGGCTTTCGAGACTTTCCAACGAGGCTTTCCCACAGGGCTGTCCCTCGTGCCACCGTGGTGTGAGTTGATCCTCGGCTTGAAAGTCAAAACAGTGCAGGAAAACAGGTTTCCCTGGAATGAACTGAGACATCTGGGGGACTATGGGAATGGTGGCACGACCGTGGAGTTCCTCTCGCCTTTCTGTGGAGAGTGCCTTCCTCTTGAGAAGCGACGGGAACGCCGGGAATTCTTTCCCGAGCACGCAGGGAAAGGATCCCTCTTCTCAGCTAGGAGGTGGAAACGGGGCTCCTCTGGATATGGGCGGGACTCTCGTGCTTCCTCTCGAGTGGAGACGGGTATGTCGGGGAACTTCTTGAGTTGCAGCAAGGGTGTGGAGGACCTTTGGAAGTTCCAGAGTACAGGTGTGATTAGCCTCAGACGCCTCAGCGGAAATGGGCCTCATCTCGCCTGGAGGGGAACCTCCTGGATTTTCTCGAGTTGCGGCAGGTGCTCTCGACTTACGACGGGGACCTCAGGGACCCGCTCTGGTGGCCTCAGGAAAGGCCATCCCCATGCGAGTTGCTCGGGGTCTCGGCATTCCTCTCCCGTCGATGCCGGGGCCTGAGATCTTATGTGGAGTCGGTGCCGGAACCTGAGGATTCCTCTCCAGTGCTTACATGGATCTTGGGGTACTTCTGGAGTCTCCCAGGGGAGTCAGTCCTCCTCGAGTGGGGGCATGCACGTGCGCTTTCCTCCTGAGCTGAGCAGCAGTGTCACGCTTCCCTTCGAGTGGATCAAGGATCTGTGGCTTTCCTTGAGGCTTTCCCATGAGGCTTTCCCACAAGGCTGTCCCACGTGCCACCGTGCCGTGAATCGACCTCCTTGAAAGTCAGCAGTGCAGGAAAACAGGTTTCCCTGGAATGACTGAGACATCTGGGGGACTCTGGGAATGGTGGCACGACCCTGGAGTTCCTCTCGCCTTTTCTGTGGAGAGTGCCTTCTCTTGAGAAGCGACGGGAACGCCGGGAATTCTTTCCCGACACGCAGGGAAAGGATCCCTCTTCTCGAGCTAGGAGGTGGAAACGGGGCTCCTCTGGATGTGGGCGGGCTCTCGTGCTTCCTCTCGAGTGGAGACGGGTATGTCGGGGAACTTCTTGAGTTACACCAAGGGTGTGAAGGACCCCTTCGGAAGTTCCAGAGTTAGGTGTGATTAGCCTCGAGGACGCCTCAGCGGAAATGGGCCTGATCTCGCCTGGAGGGTAGAACCTCCTGGATTTTCTGAGTTGCGGCAGGTGCTCTCGACTTACGACGGGGACCTCAGGGACCGCTCTGGTGGCCTCAGGAAAGGCCATCCCCATGCGAGTTTCGGGGGCCTCTAGGCATTCTCTCCCCGTCGATGCCGGGGCCTAAGATCTTGTGTGAGTCGGTGCCGGAACCTGAGCATTCCTCTCCAGTGCTGACATGGATCTGGGGTATTTTTGGAGTCTCCCTAGGGGAGTCAGTCCTCGTCTCGAGGGGGGGCATGCACGTGCGCTTTCCTCCCGAGCTGTAGCAGCAGTGTCATTTTCCCTCGAGTGGATCAAATCAGTGGCTTTTCCTGAGCTTTTCCCAAGAGGCTTTCCCACGAGGCTTTCCCACAGGGCTGTCCCACGTGCCACCGTGGTGTGAGTCGACCTCTTGAAAGTCGAGGCAGTGCAGGGAAAAAGGTTTCCCTGGAATGAACTGAGACATCTGGGGGACTCTGGGAATGGTGGCACGACCCTGGAGTTCCTCTCCTTTCCTGTGGAGAGCGCCTTCCTCTGAGATGCGACGGAAATGCCGGGAATTCTTTCCAGAACACGCAGGGAAAGGATCCTCCTCTCGAGCTAGGAGGCGGAAACGGGGCTCCTCTGGATGTGGGCGGGACTCTCGTGCTTCCTCTCGAGTGGAGACGGGTATGTCGGGGAACTTCTTGAGTTGCAGCAAGGGTGTGAATGACCCTTTGGAATTTCCAAGATTTAGGTGTGATTAGCTCGAGACGCCTCAGCGGAAATGGGCCTCATCTCGCCTGGAGGGGAGAACCTCCTGGATTTTCTCGAGTTGCGGCAGGTGCTCTCGACTTACGACGGGGACCTCAGGGACCCGCTCTGGTGGCCTCAGGAAAGGCCAGTCCCATGCGAGTTGCTCGGGGGCCTCTCGGGATTCCTCTCCCGTCGATGCCGGGCCTAAGACCTTGTGTGGAGTCGGTGCCGGAACCTGAGATTCTCTCCAGTGCTGACATGGATCTTGGGGTACTTCTGGAGTCTCCCCAGGGGAGTCAGTCCTCGTCTCGTGGGGGCATGCACGTGCGCTTTCCTCCCGAGCTGAAGCAGCAGTGTTCGCTTCCTTGCTTGGATCAAGGGATCTGTGGCTTTCCCATCGAGGCTTTCCCACGAGGCTTTCCCACAGGGCTGTCCCACGTGCCACCGTGGTGTGAGTCGATCCTCGCTTGAAAGTCGAACAGTGCAGGGAAAACAGGTTTCCCTGGAATGAACTGAGACATCTGGGGGACTCTGGAATGGTGGCACGACCCTGGAGTTCCTCTCCCCTTTCCTGTGGAGAGGCCTCCTCTTGAGATGCGACGGAACGCCGGGAATTCTTTCCCGAACACGCAGGGAAAGGATCCCTCCTCTCGAGCTAGGAGGCGGAAACGGGCTCTCTCTGGATGTGGGCGGACTCTCGTGCTTCCTCTCGAGTGGAGACGGGTATGTCGGGGAACTTCTTGAGTTGCAGCAAGGTGTGTGAAGACCTTTGAATTCCAGAGTTAGGTGTGATTAGCCTCGAGACGCCTCAGCGGAAATGGGCCTCATCTCGCCTGGAGGGGAGAACCTCCTGGAATTTTCTCGAGTTGCGGCAGGTGCTCTCGACTTACGACGGGGACCTCAGGGACCCGCTCTGGTGGCCTCAGGAAAGGCCAGTCCCCATGCGAGTTGCTCGGGGCCTCTCGGATTCCTCTCCCGTCGATGCGGGGCCTAAGACTTGTGTGGAGTCGGTGCGGAACTGAGGATTCCTCTCTGTGCTGACATGGATCTTGGGGTACTTCTGGAGTCTCCCCAGGGAGTCAGTCTCGTCTCGAGTGGGGCATGCACGTGCGCTTTCCTCCCGAGCTGTAGCAGCAGTGTCCTCCTTCGCGTGGATCAAGGGATCAGTGGCTTTCCGACGAGGCTTTCACACAGGGCTTTCCACGTGCCAACCCGGTGGTGTGAGTCGATCCTCGGCTTGAAAGTCGAGCAGTGCAGGGAAAACAGGTTTCCCTGGAATGGAACTGAGACATCTGGGGGACTCTGGGAATGGTGGCACGACCCTGGAGTTCCTCTCGCCTTTCCTGTGGAGAGCGCCTCCTCTTGAGATGCGACGGGAACGCCGGGAATTCTTTCCCGAACACGCAGGGAAAGGATCCCTCTCTCGAGCTAGGAGGCGGAAACGGGCTCCTCTGGATGTGGGGACTCTCGTGCTTCCTCTCGAGTGGAGACGGGTATGTCGGGGAACTTCTTGAGTTGCAGCAAGGGTGTGAAGGACCCTTTGGAAGTTCAGAGGTTAGGTGTGATTAGCCTCGAGACGCCTC
>NW_017218258.1:0-12014 GCF_001704415.2 Capra hircus | reverse complement strand
ATTCCTCCTGTTTTGATGTAGATATTGGCCTTTGGTTCTATCACTAGCTTTGCAAGTAAAAAAATTCATTAGAGCTCATATGGTAATTTTAGCTGGTTGGCAATAAGTTTAGGCATAAAAATGAAACAACAGAAGAGGTTACAGTAGACCAAATATGAAAGTCAGTTGAAAAGAAAAATAGTGTTGAATGTTGACAGTAGGAATATAGTTATGAAGTTCCTTTATTATTATTCTATCTTCCGCGTTTCTTTTTGCAGGGGTGTTAATGTACAGATTCCAGTCCTATGGCTGGAGTGAAGAATAGTATCATGATTCTTGAGAGCAACTCTACTAAGTCTTCACGCTCATGTCACTCAAGGTTTTTTAAATACCTATTATGTTAGTCGTGTTTTGTAGTTTGTGAAGTCACATAAGTTGCATTCACTCAAGCAATAGTATCAAAACAGCTATGGCATCAATTCTAGATGTGAATCGATATCGAATGTGAATCCATTTCACTGTGACAAGTGATTATTGCAGATATTCTATTCATTGCCAGTAAGAAAGCTGTGCAGAAATAATATAATGTTTATGAAGAAAAATAAGATTTGCTAATTTGTTGTATTATTCTCTTTCTTTCAACAGATTGAATGACAACAGGCTCCACTTTTCATTCACTTGTATGACTATGAGCAGTTTGACCCAAGTTGAAGAAGATGACTCGTTTGTAGTCTTCCTCATCAGCTCATTCCATCTACTGGCTTTCAAATCATTTAGTACAGAGCTCACCGTCTAGGTGTTCATCCAGTGTTTTGTTTGCTTATCATGCAGGATCATTTTCAAAGGAAAAGTATGTGTGTATGAGTTAGAGCTCTGATCCAAGAGTCATGTAGAAGCTTCCCCTGAGAAGTGTATCGTTTTTTGCACCAATGCTACTGAAACGTGTGAATGTGGTATACCACGCATCCAATAAGCGTCCAGAGCTTCACAGGCTGCTTCTTTGAAACGCCCAGTACTCATGACATTCCATTCATCTGAGGACTAAATATAGCCAACGTAGGCTGTGTTTGCCAAATAGACTTTGAAGTATTCTTCACACAGTCCTTCATCGACGCCAGTTTTCAGATCGAAGAAACCCTTGCTCCATGAAGTGTGTGAACACATATACTCATGTTTTGTTTGCGATTTTAAAGTCATTCTTCAGTTTTGTTGGAGGAATGGTTCTGTATATGCCCCGTGGATCTGTGCATGAAAGCCCTAATAACTAATGTGAATCGACTTCACTACCAAGGGATGTTTTCATATCTATTGAGGATTTAGTTCATGTATTTCGATTTTAACTTTCTGTCTTACAGCCTTGTTTGTAGATCAAAAGCTATTTGAAAGTGTCATCTGGTTTTCAATGGCTTGTGAGGTTATTCATGAGTGGTTTATAAAACCGAATGGATTGTACGTAGCCATAACTTTGTTGTCATTCTATGAATTTGAAGAATGTCTGAAGAATGTCTGCAGTGATGCCTTAAAGGATTCATACAATTGATGTCCAATATTTATCTCAATAGACTTGCTTTCAATTTGTAGTTTCCTATGCATATGTCTTTCTTTATGGATTTGGGTAGAAGTCGTATTGGAACACTGAAAAATCTGTGATATCAGCCGTGCTGACCTTCTTTCCGGTGGTCATCATTAAGATTTTCACGCTCACTGTCACTTTGTGCAATGCTATGGATCCTAGTGGAAACAGGTGCCGTTCATCCTACTTTTGTGAAGATTGAACTCATCGTAGAAAGTGGAATTTGTTGAAAATATTTATGGTATCAATATATCCTGTGTATATAATTACCCAGATTACGGGTGCGTATCTGATTGCTAAGTTATAAAATGTATGAGATAGATGTGATCCATCAATGGCGATTGGATACGTGGTGGAGAGGTATTTTTGGTGATGCAAGAGATTTAAATGATGTGATCAGAGTATTTATATCCCTTTTATGTGGATAATGGGTCTTGGATCGATGTTTGAAACATTCCAACCTTGTCTTTTGTTATGCATGGGAAGTGTCCAAAACGAAGATGATGCAGGTACGTACTTCAAGGGTAAGTATAGGGTTGAGGGCGTGACTATGAAGTGGGTTAGGGTTAGGATGTGGATAGGGTGTCGGGTGAGGGAAGGGTTAAGGTTACAGTGTGCAGAACAGCCCCCCAACTTGTTAGGGTGAGGGGTGAGGCGTGAGGGTTAGGGTTAGGGGTGAGGGTGAGGGTAAGGCTTCAAGGTGAGGGTGAGGGTAAGGGTTCAGGGTGAGGGTGTGGGTGAGGGCGAGGGTAAGGGCTCGGGGTGAGGGTTCAGGGTGAAGGTGTGGGTCTCACATCTGATAAACGATTGCATTCCAAATATACCTTCATTTCCCTCGAACAGAGCTCTCACTGTTGGAGCCCTTGGCAGTGTGGAAGCCACCGGCCCTAAGCCACCACAAGAACGCCTGGGGCCTAGGTGCAAAGGCAAGGCAGGAGCAGAGCTGAGGCCAGGAAGGTGCCAGTGGCGTCTCCCAACCTCGTGCAGACTGCTCCTTCCTGGGCAGGAAGTCTAGAAGCCAGGCAAGTCTGGGCAAGGCTCGCCCCAGGCAGAGCAGCCTCGCGCAAGGAACTCTGCCAGATCAGGGCTCTCAGCGGAGCTGGAGCTCTGCCATACTGGAGGCGCACTCGGCTCCACCCCAGCAAGGCTTGCAGCAGCAGGCGACTGGGCTGCCTCCTCTTCCCCGGAGGAGGCTCCCTTCCACTTGTCCTGTGCACTCGGCTTCCAGGCGGAGCCATACCTCGCCTCCTGCAGGTCTTGGCTCAGGGGTTACTTCCCCTGAGCTGGGGTTGTGGGCGGGAACCCAGACACGCAGGGGCAGGCCCCAACAACCTGCACACAGCTCTGCTGGGGAGAAGAGCATTAGGGAACCTATGTATTTCAGGCAAATGATGGGAGACCACAAGTGAGTCGCCAGCCTGCTGGCTGCAGACACCACCCAGGGGCCCTGGGTGCATGGTGCTCTCAATGTGGCGCTGAGTCTGGACAGCCAAGCAACAGCTGAAGGAGCTCTGCAGTTGCCCTTCCCTTCCCGTCGACAGAGCTCTCAGTGCTGGAGCCCTTGGAAGTGTGGAACTCAGCGATCCCTAAGCCCTCCCAAACACATGTCTCTGCTGGGGAGGAGAGTGCTAGGGAACATACGTCTCTCACACACTTTCTAGGGCACACCACGGGAGTCAGCCTCTGGGAGTGTGCGGGATGCAAAACCCCAGCCAGGGGCCCTTGGAACCTGGTGCTCTCCGTGCGGCAGCTTAGTCTGGGCGGCCAAGCAACCGCTGAAGGAGCCCTGCTGTTGCCCTTCGCTTCCCTCTGACAGAGCTTTCACTGCTGGAGCCCTTGGCAGTGTGCAACCCACCAGCCCCTAAGCCCTCCTCAAGGACGCTGGGAACTAAGTGCAAAGGCAAGGCAGGGATTGAGAGCTGAAGCCAAGGAAGGCGCCAGTGGCGTTTCCCAGGCCTCCACAGCTGCCTGCTCCTTCCTGGGGAGGGAGCCTTAAAAGCAAGGCAAGTCTGCGCAAGGCTCGCCTATGGCAGAGCATCTTGGCGCAGGAACTCTGCCAGATCGGGCCTCTGAACAGAGCTAGAGACTCTGCCGTACTGGAGGCGCACTTAGCTTCCGTGCAAGCAGGGCTTTCACTTGACGGGGCTTGGGCTGCCTCCTCTTCCCCGAGGAGGCTCGCTTCCCTGCTGGCTGTGCACTCGCCTATCAGGCGGGGGCGCAGGGCTCCTCCAGCAGGTCTTGCCTCAGGGGCTGCTTCCCCTGAGTTGGGGCTGTGGGCAGGAACCCAGACACGCAGGATCAGGCCCCAAACACCTGCACATGTCTCTGCTGGGGAGGAGAGTGCTAGGGAACCTACGTCTGTCATACACTTTCTGGGCACCCAAGGAATCAGCCTCCGTGTGTGCGGGGCTGAAAACCCCAGCCAGGGGCCCTGGGAGCCTGGTGCTCTCGGTGCGGCGCTGATTCTAGGCGGCCTAGAAACCGCTGGAGGAGCCCTGCAGTTGCCCTTCCCTTCCCTCTGACAGAGCTCTCACTGCTGAAGCCCTTGGCAGTGTGCAACCCACCACCCCCTAAGCCCTCCCAACGACGCCTGGCACCTATGTGCAAAGGCAAGGCAGGATTGGAGCTGAGGCAAGGAAGGCACCAGTGGCGTCTCCCAGGCTCGCTCAGACAGCTCCTTCCTGGGGAGGGAGCCTAAAAGCAAGGCAAGTCTGGGCAAGGCGAGCCCCCGGCCGAGCAGCCTCGCGCCAGAAACTCTGCCAGATCGGGGCTCTGAGCAGAGCTAGAGCTCTGCCGTACTGGAGGCCCACTTAGCTCCGTGCAAGCAGGGCTTTCCTCTTGACTGGGCTCGGCTGCCTCCTCTTCTCCCGAGGAGGCTCGCTACACTGCTGGCTGTGCTCTCGCCTATCAGGCGGGCGCGCAGGGCTCCTCCAGCAGGTCTTGCCTCAGGGGCTGCTTCCCCTGAGTTGAGGCTGTGGGCGGGAACCCAGACACGCAGGATAAGGCCCCAACCACCTGCACATGTCTCTGCTGGGGAGGAGAGTGCTAGGGAACCTACGTCTCTCACACACTTTCTAGGCACCCACGGAGTCAGCCTCTGGGAGTGTGGGGATGCAAAACCCAGCCAGGGGCCCTTGGAACCTGGTGCTCTCCGTGCGGAGCTTTGTCTGGGCGGCCAAGGAACCGCTGAAGGAGCCCTGCTGTTGCCCTTCGCTTCCCTCTGACAGAGCTTTCACTGCTGGAGCCCTTGGCAGTGTGCAACCCACCAGCCCCTAAGCCCTCCTCAAGGACGCTTGGGACCTAAGTGCAAAGGCAAGGCAGGGGTAGAGCTGAAGCCAGGAAGGCGCCAGTGGCGTTTCCGAGCCTCACACAGCCTGCTCCTTCCTGGGGAGGGAGCCTTAAAGCAAGGCAAGTCTGCGCAAGGCTCGCCTATGGCAGAGCATCTTGGTGCCAGGAACTCTGCCAGATCGGGCCTCTGAACAGAGCTAGAGATCTGCCGTACTGGAGTCGCACTTAGCTTCGTGAAGCAGGGATTTCAGCTTGACGGGGACTTGCTGCCTCCTCTTCCCCCGAGGAGGCTCGCTTCCCTGCTGGCTGTGCACTCGCCTATCAGGCGGGGGCGCAGGGCTCCTCCAGCAGGTCTTGCCTCAGGGGCTGCTTCCCCTGAGTTGGGGCTGTGGGCAGGAACCCAGACACGCAGGATCAGGCCCCAAACACCTGCACATGTCTCTGCTGGGGAGGAGAGTGCTAGGGAACCTACGTCTGTCATACACTTTCTGGGCACCCAAGGAATCAGCCTCCGTGTGTGCGGGGCTGAAAACCCCAGCCAGGGGCCCTGGGAGCCTGGTGCTCTCCGTGTGGCGCTGAATCTGGGCGGCCAAGCAACCGCTGGAGGAGCCCTGCAGTTGCCCTTCCCTTCCCTCTGACAGAATTCTCACTGCTGGAGCCCTTGGCAGTGTGCAACCCACCAGCCCCTAAGCTCTCCTTAAGGAGGACTGGGACCTAAGTGCAAAGGCAAGGCAGGATTGGAGCTGAGGCAAGAAAGGCGCCAGTGGCGACTCCCAGGCTCCTGCTGCCTGCTCCTTCCTGGAGAGGCAGCCTAAAAGCAAGGCAAGTCTGGGCAAGGCTAGCCCCCGGCAGAGCAGCCTCGCGCCAGGAACTCTGCCAGATCGGGGCTCTGAGCAGAGCTAGAGCTCTGCCGTACTGGAGGCGCACTTAGCTCCGTGCAAGCAGGGCTTTCAACTTGACGGGGCTGGGCTGCCTCCTCTTCCCCGAGGAGGCTCGCTTCCCTGCTGGCTGTGCACTCGCCTATCAGGCGGGGGCGCAGGGCTCCTCCAGCAGGTCTTGCCTCAGGGGCTGCTTCCCCTGAGTTGGGGCTGTGGGCAGGAACCCAGACACGCAGGATCAGGCCCCAACCACCTGCACATGTCTCTGCTGGGGAGGAGAGTGCTAGGGAACCTACGTCTGTCATACACTTTCTGGGCACCCAAGGAATCAGCCTCCGTGTGTGCGGGGCTGAAAACCCCAGCCAGGGGCCCTGGGAGCCTGGTGCTCTCGGTGCGGCGCTGATTCTAGGCGGCCTAGAAACCGCTGGAGGAGCCCTGCAGTTGCCCTTCCCTTCCCTCTGACAGAGCTCTCACTGCTGAAGCCCTTGGCAGTGTGCAACCCACCACCCCCTAAGCCCTCCCCAACGACGCCTGGCACCTATGTGCAAAGGCAAGGCAGGATTGGAGCTGAGGCAAGGAAGGCACCAGTGGCGTCTCCCAGGCTCGCTCAGACAGCTCCTTCCTGGGGAGGGAGCCTAAAAGCAAGGCAAGTCTGGGCAAGGCGAGCCCCCCGGCCGAGCAGCCTCGCGCCAGAAACTCTGCCAGATCGGGGCTCTGAGCAGAGCTAGAGCTCTGCCGTACTGGAGGCCCACTTAGCTCCGTGCAAGCAGGGCTTTCCTCTTGACTGGGCTCGGCTGCCTCCTCTTCTCCCGAGGAGGCTCGCTACACTGCTGGCTGTGCTCTCGCCTATCAGGCGGGCGCGCAGGGCTCCTCCAGCAGGTCTTGCCTCAGGGGCTGCTTCCCCTGAGTTGAGGCTGTGGGCGGGAACCCAGACACGCAGGATAAGGCCCCAACCACCTGCACATGTCTCTGCTGGGAGGAGAGTGCTAGGGAACCTACGTCTCTCACACACTTTCTAGGCACCCACGGAGTCAGCCTCTGGGAGTGTGGGGATGCAAAACCCAGCCAGGGCCCTTGGAACCTGGTGCTCTCCGTGCGGAGCTTTGTCTGGGCGGCCAAGGAACCGCTGAAGGAGCCCTGCTGTTGCCCTTCGCTTCCCTCTGACAGAGCTTTCACTGCTGGAGCCCTTGGCAGTGTGCAACCCACCAGCCCCTAAGCCCTCCTCAAGGACGCTTGGGACCTAAGTGCAAAGGCAAGGCAGGGGTAGAGCTGAAGCCAGGAAGGCGCCAGTGGCGTTTCCGAGCCTCACACAGCCTGCTCCTTCCTGGGGAGGGAGCCTTAAAAGCAAGGCAAGTCTGCGCAAGGCTCGCCTATGGCAGAGCATCTTGGTGCCAGGAACTCTGCCAGATCGGGCCTCTGAACAGAGCTAGAGATCTGCCGTACTGGAGTCGCACTTAGCTTCGTGTAAGCAGGGATTTCAGCTTGACGGGGACTTGCTGCCTCCTCTTCCCCCGAGGAGGCTCGCTTCCCTGCTGGCTGTGCACTCGCCTATCAGGCGGGGGCGCAGGGCTCCTCCAGCAGGTCTTGCCTCAGGGGCTGCTTCCCCTGAGTTGGGGCTGTGGGCAGGAACCCAGACACGCAGGATCAGGCCCCAAACACCTGCACATGTCTCTGCTGGGGAGGAGAGTGCTAGGGAACCTACGTCTGTCATACACTTTCTGGGCACCCAAGGAATCAGCCTCCGTGTGTGCGGGGCTGAAAACCCCAGCCAGGGGCCCTGGGAGCCTGGTGCTCTCCGTGTGGCGCTGAATCTGGGCGGCCAAGCAACCGCTGGAGGAGCCCTGCAGTTGCCCTTCCCTTCCCTCTGACAGAATTCTCACTGCTGGAGCCCTTGGCAGTGTGCAACCCACCAGCCCCTAAGCTCTCCTTAAGGAGGACTGGGACCTAAGTGCAAAGGCAAGGCAGGATTGGAGCTGAGGCAAGAAAGGCGCCAGTGGCGACTCCCAGGCTCCTGCTGCCTGCTCCTTCCTGGAGAGGCAGCCTAAAAGCAAGGCAAGTCTGGGCAAGGCTAGCCCCCGGCAGAGCAGCCTCGCGCCAGGAACTCTGCCAGATCGGGGCTCTGAGCAGAGCTAGAGCTCTGCCGTACTGGAGGCGCACTTAGCTCCGTGCAAGCAGGGCTTTCAACTTGACGGGGCTGGGCTGCCTCCTCTTCCCCCGAGGAGGCTCGCTTCCCTGCTGGCTGTGCACTCGCCTATCAGGCGGGGGCGCAGGGCTCCTCCAGCAGGTCTTGCCTCAGGGGCTGCTTCCCCTGAGTTGGGGCTGTGGGCAGGAACCCAGACACGCAGGATCAGGCCCCAACCACCTGCACATGTCTCTGCTGGGGAGGAGAGTGCTAGGGAACCTACGTCTGTCATACACTTTCTGGGCACCCAAGGAATCAGCCTCCGTGTGTGCGGGGCTGAAAACCCCAGCCAGGGGCCCTGGGAGCCTGGTGCTCTCGGTGCGGCGCTGATTCTAGGCGGCCTAGAAACCGCTGGAGGAGCCCTGCAGTTGCCCTTCCCTTCCCTCTGACAGAGCTCTCACTGCTGAAGCCCTTGGCAGTGTGCAACCCACCACCCCCTAAGCCCTCCCCAACGACGCCTGGCACCTATGTGCAAAGGCAAGGCAGGATTGGAGCTGAGGCAAGGAAGGCACCAGTGGCGTCTCCCAGGCTCGCTCAGACAGCTCCTTCCTGGGGAGGGAGCCTAAAAGCAAGGCAAGTCTGGGCAAGGCGAGCCCCCGGCCGAGCAGCCTCGCGCCAGAAACTCTGCCAGATCGGGGCTCTGAGCAGAGCTAGAGCTCTGCCGTACTGGAGGCCCACTTAGCTCCGTGCAAGCAGGGCTTTCCTCTTGACTGGGCTCGGCTGCCTCCTCTTCTCCCGAGGAGGCTCGCTACACTGCTGGCTGTGCTCTCGCCTATCAGGCGGGCGCGCAGGGCTCCTCCAGCAGGTCTTGCCTCAGGGGCTGCTTCCCCTGAGTTGAGGCTGTGGGCGGGAACCCAGACACGCAGGATAAGGCCCCAACCACCTGCACATGTCTCTGCTGGGGAGGAGAGTGCTAGGGAACCTACGTCTCTCACACACTTTCTAGGCACCCACGGAGTCAGCCTCTGGGAGTGTGGGGATGCAAAACCCAGCCAGGGGCCCTTGGAACCTGGTGCTCTCCGTGCGGAGCTTTGTCTGGGCGGCCAAGGAACCGCTGAAGGAGCCCTGCTGTTGCCCTTCGCTTCCCTCTGACAGAGCTTTCACTGCTGGAGCCCTTGGCAGTGTGCAACCCACCAGCCCCTAAGCCCTCCTCAAGGACGCTTGGGACCTAAGTGCAAAGGCAAGGCAGGGGTAGAGCTGAAGCCAGGAAGGCGCCAGTGGCGTTTCCGAGCCTCACACAGCCTGCTCCTTCCTGGGGAGGGAGCCTTAAAGCAAGGCAAGTCTGCGCAAGGCTCGCCTATGGCAGAGCATCTTGGTGCCAGGAACTCTGCCAGATCGGGCCTCTGAACAGAGCTAGAGATCTGCCGTACTGGAGTCGCACTTAGCTTCGTGTAAGCAGGGATTTCAGCTTGACGGGGACTTGCTGCCTCCTCTTCCCCCGAGGAGGCTCGCTTCCCTGCTGGCTGTGCACTCGCCTATCAGGCGGGGGCGCAGGGCTCCTCCAGCAGGTCTTGCCTCAGGGGCTGCTTCCCCTGAGTTGGGGCTGTGGGCAGGAACCCAGACACGCAGGATCAGGCCCCAAACACCTGCACATGTCTCTGCTGGGGAGGAGAGTGCTAGGGAACCTACGTCTGTCATACACTTTCTGGGCACCCAAGGAATCAGCCTCCGTGTGTGCGGGGCTGAAAACCCCAGCCAGGGGACCTGGGAGCCTGGTGCTCTCCGTGTGGCGCTGAATCTGGGCGGCCAAGCAACCGCTGGAGGAGCCCTGCAGTTGCCCTTCCCTTCCCTCTGACAGAATTCTCACTGCTGGAGCCCTTGGCAGTGTGGCAACCCACCAGCCCCTAAGCTCTCCTTAAGGAGGACTGGGACCTAAGTGCAAAGGCAAGGCAGGATTGGAGCTGAGGCAAGAAAGGCGCCAGTGGCGACTCCCAGGCTCCTGCTGCCTGCTCCTTCCTGGAGAGGCAGCCTAAAAGCAAGGCAAGTCTGGGCAAGGCTAGCCCCCGGCAGAGCAGCCCTCGCGCCAGGAACTCTGCCAGATCGGGGCTCTGAGCAGAGCTAGAGCTCTGCCGTACTGGAGGCGCACTTAGCTCCGTGCAAGCAGGGCTTTCAACTTGACGGGGCTGGGCTGCCTCCTCTTCCCCCGAGGAGGCTCGCTTCCCTGCTGGCTGTGCACTCGCCTATCAGGCGGGGGCGCAGGGCTCCTCCAGCAGGTCTTGCCTCAGGGGCTGCTTCCCCTGAGTTGGGGCTGTGGGCAGGAACCCAGACACGCAGGATCAGGCCCCAACCACCTGCACATGTCTCTGCTGGGGAGGAGAGTGCTAGGGAACCTACGTCTGTCATACACTTTCTGGGCACCCAAGGAATCAGCCTCCGTGTGTGCGGGGCTGAAAACCCCAGCCAGGGGCCCTGGGAGCCTGGTGCTCTCGGTGCGGCGCTGATTCTAGGCGGCCTAGAAACCGCTGGAGGAGCCCTGCAGTTGCCCTTCCCTTCCCTCTGACAGAGCTCTCACTGCTGAAGCCCTTGGCAGTGTGCAACCCACCACCCCCTAAGCCCTCCCCAACCACGCCTGGCACCTATGTGCAAAGGCAAGGCAGGATTGGAGCTGAGGCAAGGAAGGCACCAGTGGCGTCTCCCCAGGCTCGCTCAGACAGCTCCTTCCTGGGGAGGGAGCCTAAAAGCAAGGCAAGTCTGGGCAAGGCGAGCCCCCGGCCGAGCAGCCTCGCGCCAGGAAACTCTGCCAGATCGGGGCTCTGAGCAGAGCTAGAGCTCTGCCGTACTGGAGGCCCACTTAGCTCCGTGCAAGCAGGGCTTTCCTCTTGACTGGGCTCGGCTGCCTCCTCTTCTCCCGAGGAGGCTCGCTACACTGCTGGCTGTGCTCTCGCCTATCAGGCGGCGGCGCAGGGCTCCTCCAGCAGGTCTTGCCTCAGGGGGCTGCTTCCCTGAGTTGAGGCTGTGGGCGGGAACCCAGACACGCAGGATAAGGCCCCAACCACCTGCACATGTCTCTGCTGGGGAGGAGAGTGCTAGGGAACCTACGTCTCTCACACACTTTCTAGGCACCCACGGAGTCAGCCTCTGGGAGTGTGGGGATGCAAAACCCAGCCAGGGGCCCTTGGAACCTGGTGCTCTCCGTGCCGGAGCTTTGTCTGGGCGGCCAAGGAACCGCTGAAGGAGCCCTGCTGTTGCCCTTCGCTTCCCTCTGACAGAGCTTTCACTGCTGGAGCCCTTGGCAGTGTGCAACCCACCAGCCCCTAAGCCCTCCTCAAGGACGCTTGGGACCTAAGTGCAAAGGCAAGGCAGGGGTAGAGCTGAAGCCAGGAAGGCGCCAGTGGCGTTTCCGAGCCTCACACAGCCTGCTCCTTCCTGGGGAGGGAGCCTTAAAGCAAGGCAAGTCTGCGCAAGGCTCGCCTATGGCAGAGCATCTTGGTGCCAGGAACTCTGCCAGATCGGGCCTCTGAACAGAGCTAGAGATCTGCCGTACTGGAGTCGCACTTAGCTTCGTGTAAGCAGGGATTTCAGCTTGACGGGGACTTGCTGCCTCCTCTTCCCCCGAGGAGGCTCGCTTCCCTGCTGGCTGTGCACTCGCCTATCAGGCGGGGGCGCAGGGCTCCTCCAGCAGGTCTTGGCCTCAGGGGCTGCTTCCCCTGAGTTGGGGGCTGTGGGCAGGAACCCAGACACGCAGGATCAGGCCCCAAACACCTGCACATGTCTCTGCTGGGGAGGAGAGTGCTAGGGACCTACGTCTGTCATACACTTTCTGGGCACCCAAGGAATCAGCCTCCGTGTGTGCGGGGCTGAAAACCCAGCCAGGGGCCCTGGGAGCCTGGTGCTCTCCGTGTGGCGCTGATCTGGGCGGCCAAGCAACCGCTGGAGGAGCCCTGCAGTTGCCCTTCCCTTCCCTCTGACAGAATTCTCACTGCTGGAGCCCTTGGCAGTGTGCAACCCACCAGCCCCTAAGCTCTCCTTAAGGAGGCTGGGACCTAAGTGCAAAGGCAAGGCAGGATTGGAGCTGAGGCCAAGAAAGGCGCCAGTGGCGTCCCCCAGGCTCCTGCAGACCTGCTCCTTCCTGGAGAGGCAGCCTAAAAGCAAGGCAAGTCTGGGCAAGGCTAGC
>NW_017218257.1:0-12015 GCF_001704415.2 Capra hircus | reverse complement strand
CGAAGGGGAAAAGGATCCCTCCCTCTGCAGCTAGGAGGCGAAACGGGGCCTCCTCTCCTCTGGATGTGGGGGGAACTCTCGTGCTTCCTCTCGAGTGGAGACGGGTATGTCGGGGAACTTCTTGAGTTGCAGCAAGGGTGTGAAGGACCCTTTGGAAGTTCCAGAGTTTAGGTGTGATTAGACTCGAGACGCCTAAGTGGAATTGGGCCTCATCTCACCTGGAGGGAGAACCTCCTGGATTTCTCGAGTTGCGACAGGTGCTCTCGACTTACGAAGGGACCTCAGGGACCCGCTCTGGTGGCCTCAGGAAAGGCCAGTCCCCATGCGAGTTGCTCAGGGGCCTCCGGAATTCCTCTCCCGTCGATGCCGGTGCGTAAGATTTTGTGTGGAGTCGGTGCCACAACCTGAGGATTCCTCTCCATTGCTGACATGGATCTTGGGGTACTTCTTGAGTATCCCAGGGGAGTCAGTGCTCGTCTCGAGTGGGGCATGCACGTGTGCCTTCCTCCCGAGCTGTAGCAGCAGTGTCATGCTTTCCATGGAGTGGATCAAGGGATCTGTGGCTTTCCCACGAGGCTTTCCCACGAGGCTTTCCACGAGGCTTTCCCACAGGGATGTCCCACGTGCCACCGTGGTGTGAGTCGATCCTCGGCTTGAAAGTCGAGGCAGTGCAGGGAAAACAGGTTTCCCTGGAATGGACTGAGACATCTGGGGGACTCTGGAATGGTGGCACGACCCTGGAGTTCCTCTCGCCTTTTCCTGTGGAGAGCGCCTCCTCTTGAGATGTGACGGGAACGCCGGAATTTTTCCCCGACCACGAAGGAAAGGATCCCTCCTCTGGAGCTAGGAGGCGGAAACGGGGCTCCTCTGGATGTGGGGGGAACTCTCGTGCTTCCCCTCGAGTGGAGACGGGTATGTCAGGGAACTTGTTGAGTTGCAGCAAGGGTGTGAAGGACCCTTTGGAGTCCCAGAGTGTTAGGTGTTAGCCTCGAGACGCCTCAGCGGAAATGGGCCTCATCTCGCCTGGAGGGGAGAACCTCCTGGATTTTCTCGAGTTGTGGCAGGTGCTCTCGACTTCTGACGGGGACCTCAGGGACCTGCTCCGGTGGCCTCTGGAAAGGCCAGTCCCCATGCGAGTTGCTCGGGGGGCCTCTCGGGATTCCTCTCCCGCCGATGCAGGGGCCTAAGACCTGGCGTGGATTCGGGTGCCGGAACGTGAGCTTTCCTCTCCAGTGCTGACATGGATCATGGGGTACTTCTGGAGTCTCCCCAGGGGAGTCAGTCCTCGTCTCGAGTGGGGGCATGCACGTGGACTTTCCTCTCGAGCCTTAGCAGCAGTGTCACGCTTCCCTTCGCTTGATCAAGGGATCTGTGGCTTTCCCTCGACGCTTTCCCACGAGGCTTTCCCACGAGGCTTTCCCACAGGGCTGTACCTCGAGCCACCGTGGTGTGAGTCGATCCTTGGCATGAAGGTCGAGGCAGTGCAGGGAAAACAGGTTTCCCTGGAATGGACTGAGACATCTGGGGGACTCTGGGAATGGTGGCACGACCCTGGAGTTCCTCTCGCCTTTCCTGTGGAGAGGGCCTCCTCTTGAGATGCGACGGAACGCCGGGAATTCTTTCCCCACCAAGGCAGGGAAAGGATCCCTCCTCTCGAGCTAGGAGGCGGAAACTGGGCTCCTCTGGATGTGGGCAGAACTCTCGTGCTTCCTCTCGAGTGGAGACGGGTATGTCGGGGAACTTCTTGAGTTGCAGCAAGGGTGTGAAGGACCCTTTGGAAGTTCCAGATATTAGGTGTGATTTGCCTCGATTCGCCTCAGCGGAAATGGGCCTCAATCTCGCCTCTAGGGGAGAACCTCCTGAATTTTCTCGAGTTGCGGCTGGTGCTCACGAATTACGTCGGGGACCTCAGGGACACGCTCTGGTTCCCTCAGGAATGGCTAATCCCCTTGCGAGCTGCTCGGGGGCCTCTCGGGATTCCTCTCCAGTCGATGCCGGGGCCTAAGACCTTGTGTGGAGTCGGTGCCAGAACCTTAGCATTCTTCTTCAGTGATGACATGGATCTTGGGGTACTTCTGCAGTCTCCACAAGGGAGTCAGTCCTCGTCTCAAGTGGGGGCATGCACGTGCGCTTTCCTCCTGAGCTGTAACAGCAATGTGGCGCTTCCCGTCGCGTGGATCAACGGATATGTGACTTTCCCTCGAGGCTTTCCCACGAGGGTTTTCCACAGGGCTGTCCCACGTGCCACCGTGGTGTGAGTTGATCCTCAGCTTGAAAGTCGAGGCAGTGCAGGGAAAACAGGTTTCCCTGGAATGGACTGAGACATCTGGGGGACTCTGGGAATGGTGGCACGACCCTGGAGTTCCTCTCGGCTTTCCTGTGGAGAGCCCCTCCTCTTAAGATGCGACGGAAACGCCGGGAATTCTTTCCCGACCACGCAGGGATAGGATCCTTCCGCTCGAGCTAGGAGGCAGACATGGGACTCCTCTGGATGTGGGCGGGACTCTCGTGCTTCCTCTCGAGTGGAGACGGGTATGTCGGGCAACTTCTTGAGTTGCAGCAAGGGTGTGAAGGACCCTTTGGAAGTTCCAGAGGTTAGGTGTGATTAGCCTCGAGACGCCTCAGCGGAAATGGGCCTCATCTCGCCTGGAGGGGAGAACCACCTGGATTTTGTCGAGTTGCGGCAGGTGCTCTCGACTTACGACGGGAACCTCAGGGACCCGCTCTGGTGGCCTCAGGAAAGGCCAGTCCCCATGTGAGTTGATTGGGGGCCTCTCGGGATTCCACTCCCGTCGATGCCGGTGCCTTAAGATCTTGTGTGGAGTGGGTGCCGGAACTTGAGGATTCCACTCCAGTGCTGACATCGATCTTGGGGTACTTCTGGAGTCTCCCCAGGGGAGTAAGTCCTCGTCTCAAGTGGGGGCATGCACGTGCGCTTTCCTCTCGAGCTTTAGCAGCAGTGTCACGCTTCCCTTCGCGTGGATCAAGGGATCTGTGGCTTTCCCTCGAGGCTTTCCCACGAGGCTTTCTCACGAGGCTTTCCCACAGGGCTGTCCCACGAGCCACCGTGGTGTGAGTCGATCCTCGGCTTGAAGGTCGAGGCAGTGCAGGGATAACAGGTTTCCCTGGAATGGACTGAGACATCTGGGGGACTCTGGGAATGGTGGCACGACCTTGGAGTTCCTCTCGCCTTTCCTGTGGAGAGCGCCTCCTCTTGAGATGCGACGGGATCGCCAGGAATTCTTTCCCGAAAACGCAGGGAAAGGATCCCTCCTCTCGAGCTAGGAGGTGGAAACGGGGCTCCTCTGGATGTGGGCAGAACTCTCGAGCTTCCTCTCGAGTGGAGATGGGTATGTCGGGAAAATTCTTGAGTTGCAGCAAGGGTGTGAAGGACCCTTTGGAAGTTCCAGAGGTTAGGTGTGATTAGCCTCGAGACGCCTCAGCGGAAATGGGCCTCACCTCGCCTGGAGGGGAGAACCTCCTGGATTTTCTCGAGTGGCGGCAGGTGCTCACGACTTACGACGGAGACCACAGGGACCCGCTCTGGTGATCTCAGGAAAGGACAGTCCCCAAGCGAGTTGCTTGGGGGACTCTCTGGGATTCCTCTCCGTCGATGCCGGGCCTAAGACCTTGTGTGGAGTCTTTGCCGGAACCTGAGCATTCCTCTCCAGCGCTGAAAAGGATCTTGGGGTAATTCTGCAGTCTCCCAGGGGAGTCAGTCCTCGTCTCGAGTGGGGGCATGCACGTGCGCTTTCCTCCCGAGCTGTAGCAGCAGTGTCGCGCTTCCCTTCGCGTGGATCAAGGGATCTGTGGCTTTCCCTGGAGGTTTTCCCACAAGGCTTTCCCACGAGGCTTTCCCACAGGGCTGTCCCACGTGCCACCGTGGTGTGAGTCGATCATCGGCTTGAAAGTCGAGGCAGTGCAGGGAAAACAGGTTTCCCTGGAATGCACTGAGACATCTCGGGGACTCTGGGAATGATGGCACGACCCTGGAGTTCCTCTAGCCTTTCCTGTGGAGAGCGCCTCCTCTTGAGATCCAACAGGAAAACCGGGAATTCTTTCCCGACCACGCAGGGAAAGGATCCCTCCTCTCGAGCTAGGAGGCGGAAACGGGCTCCTCTGGATGTGGGCGGGACTCTCGTGCTTCCTCTCGAGTGGAGACGGGTATGTCGGGGAACTTTTTGAGTTGCAGCAAGGGTGTGAAGGACCCTTTGGAAGTTCCAGAAGTTTGGTGTCATTAGCCTCGAGAGGCCTCAGCGCAAATGGGCCTCATCTCGCCTGGAGGGGAGAACCTCCTGGATTTTCTCAAGTTGCGGCAGGTGCTCTCGACTTACGACGGGGACATCAGGGACCCGCTCTGGTGGCCTCAGGAAAGCCCAGTCCCCATGCGAGTTGCTCGGGGGCCTCTCGGGATTCCTCTCCCGTCGATGCCGGGGCCTAAGACCTTGTGTGGAGTCGGTGCCCGAAACTGAGGATTCCTCTCCAGTGCTGACATGGATCTTGGGGTACTTCTGCAGTCTCCCCAGGGGAGTCAGTCCTCCTCTCGAGTGGGGGCATGCACGTGTGCTTTCCTCCCAGCTGTAGCAGCAGTGTCACGCTTCCCTTCCCATGGATCAAAGGATCTGTGGCTTTCCTTCGAGTCATTCCCACGAGGCTTTCTCCACGAGGCTTTCCCACCAGGCTTTCCCACAGGGCTGTCCCATGTGCCACCGTGATGTGAGTCGATCCTCGGCTTGAAAGTCGAGGCAGTGCAGGGAAAACAGGTTTCCCTGGAATGGACTGAGAATTCTGGGTGCTCTGGGAATGGTGACACGACACTGGAGTTCCTATCGCCTTTCCTGTGGAGAGGGCCTCCTCTTGAGATGCAACGGGAACACTGGGAATTCTTTCCCGATCACGCAGGGAAAGGATTCCTCCTCTCGAGCTAGGAGGCGGAAACGCGGCACCTCTGGTTGTGGGCGGGACTCTCGTGCTTCCTCTCGAAAGGAACGGGTTTGTCGGGGAACTTCTTGAGTTGCAGCAAAGGTGTGAGGGACCCTTTGGAAGTTCCAGATGTTAGATGTGATTAGCCTCAAGACTCCTCAGCGGAAATGGGCCTCATCTCGCCTGGAGGGGAGAACCTCCTGGATTTTCTCGAGTTGCGACAGGTGCTCTCGACTTACATCGGGGATCTCAGGGACCCGCTCTGGTGGCCTCAGGAAAGGCCAGTCCCCATGCGAGTTGCTTGTGGGCCTCTCGGGATTCCTCTCCCGTCAATGCCGGTGCCTAAGACCTTTTGTGGAGTTGGTGCCGGAACCTGAGGATTCCTCTCCAGTGCTGACATGGATCTTGGGGTACTTCTGGAGTCTCCCCCGGGCAGTCAGTCCTCATCTCGAGTCGGGGCATGCACGTGCGCTTTCCTCCCGAGTTTTGGCAGCATTGTGGCGCTTCCATTCGCGTGGATCAAGGGATCTGTGGCTTTCCATCGAGGCTTTCCCAGGAGGCATTCCCAGGAGGCTTTCCCACGAGGCTTTCCCACAGGGCTGTCCCACGTGCCACCGTGGTGTGAGTCGATCCTCGGCTTGAAAGTCCAGGCAGTGCAGGGAAAACAGGTTTCCCTGGAATGGACTGAGACATCTGGGGGACTCTGGAAATGGTGTCACGATCCTGGAGTTCCTCTCGCCTTTCCTGTGGAGAGGGCCTCCTCTTGAGTTGCGACGGGAACGCCGGGAATTCTTTCCCGACCACGCAGGGAATGGATCCCTCCTCTCGAGCTAGGAGGCGGAAACGGGGCTCCTCTGGATGTGGGCAGAACTCTCGTGCTTCCTCTCGAGTGGAGACGGGTATGTCGGGGAACTTCTTGAGTTACAGCAAGGGTGTGAAAGACCCTTTGGATGTTCCAGATGTTAGATGTGATTAGCCTCGAGACGCCTCAGTGGAAATGGGCCTCATGTCGCCTGGAGGGGAGAACCTCCTGGATTTTATCGAGTTGCGGCAGGTGCTCTCGACTTTCGACGGGGACCTCAGGGACCCGCTCTGGTGGCCTCAGGAAAGGCCAGACCCCATGCGAGTTGCTCGGGGGCCTCTCCGGATTCCTCTCCCTTCGATGCCGGGGCCTAAGACCTTGTGTGGAGTCGGTGCCGGAACCTGAGGATTCCTCTCCAGTGCTGGCATGAATCTTGGGGTACATCTGGAGTCTCCCCCGGGGAGTCAGTCCTCATCTCGAGAGGGAGCATGCACGTGCGCTTTCCTCCCGAGTTGAGGCAGCAGTGTAGCGCTTCCATTCGCGTGGATCAAGGGATTTGTGGCTTTCCATCGAGGCTTTCCCAGGAGGCTTTCCCAGGAGGCTTTCCCAGGAGGCTTTCCCACAGGGCTGTCCCACGTGCCACCGTGGTGTGAGTCCATCCTCGGCTTGAAAGTCGAGGCAGTGCAGGGAAAACAGGTTCCCTGGAATGGACTGAGACATCTGGGGGACTCTGGGAATGGTGGCACGACGCTGGAGTTCTGCTCACCTTTCCTGTGGAGAGCACCTCCTCTTGAGATGCGACGGAAACACCGGGAATTTTTTCCGGAGCACCCAGGGAAAGGATCCCTCCATCGATCTAGCAGGCGGAAACGGGGCTCCTCTGGATGTGGGCAGGAATCTCGTGCTTCCTCTCGAGTGGAGACGGGTAAGTCGGGGAACTTCTTGAGTTGCAGCAAGGGTGTGAAGGACCCTTTGGAATTCCCAGAGGTTAGGTGTGAATAGCCTCGAGACGCCTCAGCGGAAATGGGCCTCATCTCGCCTGGAGGGGAGAACCTCCTGGATTTTCTCGAGTTGCGGCAGGTGCTCTCGACCTACGACGGGGACCTCAGGGACCCGCTCTGGTGGCCTCAGGAAAGGCCAGTCCCTATGCGAGTTGCTCGGAGGTCTCTCGGGATTCCTATCCCGTCGAAATCGGGGCCTAAGACCTTGTTTGGAGTCCGTGCCGGAACCTCAGGATTCATCTCCAGTGCTGACATGGATCTTGGGGTACTTCTGAGTTTCCCCAGGGGAGTCAGTCCTCATCTCAAGTGGGGGCCTGCACGTGCGCTTTCCTCTCGAGCTGTAGCAGCAGTGTCACGCTGGCTTAAGACCTTGTTTGGCATCGGTGCCGGAACCTGAGTGTTCCTCTCCAGTGCTGACATGGATCTTGGGGTACTTCTAAGTCTCCCCAGGGGAGTCAGTCCTCGTCTCAAGTGGGTGCCTGCACGTGCGCTTTCCTTCCGAGCTGTAGCAGAAGTGTCGCTCTTCCCTTCGCGGGGATCAAGGGATCTGTGGCTTTCCCTCTAGGCTTTCCCACGAGGCTTTCCCACTAGGCTTTCCCACAGGGCTATCCCACGTGCCACCGTGGTGTGACTCGATCCTCGGCTTGAAAGTCGAGGCAGTGCAGGGAAAACAGGTTTCCCTGGAATGGACTGAGACATCTGGGGTCTATGGGAATGGTGGCACGACCCTGGAGTTCCTCTCGCCTTTCCTGTGGAGAGCGCCTCCTCTTGTGATGCGACGGAAACGCTGTGAATTCTTTCCCCACCACGCAGGGAAAGGATCCCTCCACTCGAGCTAGGAGGCGAAAACGTGGCTCCTCTGGATGTGGGCTGTATTCTCGTGCTTCCTTTCGAGTGGAGACAGGTATGTCGGGGAACTTCTTGAGTTGCAGCAAGGGTGTGAAGGACCCTTTGGAATTTCCACATGTTAAATGTGATTAGCCTCGAGACGCCTCAGCGGAAATGGGCCTCATCTCGCCTGGAGGGGAGAACCTCCTGGATTTTCTCGAGTTGCGGCAGGTGCTCTCGACTTACGACGGGGACCTCAGGGACCCACTCTGGTGGCCACAGGAAAGGCCAGTCCCCATGCGAGTTGCTCGGGGGCCTCTCGGGATTCCTCTCCCGTCGATGCCAGGGCCTAAGACCTTGTGTGGAATCTGTTCCGGAACCTGAGGATTCCTCTCCAGTGCTGACATAGAACTTGGGGTACTTCTGAGTCTCCCCAGGGGAGTCAGTCCTCGTCTCGAGTGGGGGCCTGCACGTGCGCTTTTCCTCTCGAGCTTTAGCAGCAGTGTCACGCTTCCCTTCGCGTGGATCAAGGGATCTGTGGCTTTCCCTCGAGGCTTTCCCACGAGGCTTTCCCACAGGGCTGTCCCACGTGCCACCGTGGTGTGAGTCGATCCTCGGCTTGAAAGTGGAGGCAGTGCAGGGAAACAGGTTCCCTGGAATGGACTGAGACATCTGGGGGACTCTGGGAATGGTTTCACGACCCTGGACTCGTGGGAAAGACTTGTGGGAAAGCCTCGTGGGAAAGCCTTGTGGAAAAGCCTCGTGGGAAAGCCACAGATCCCTTGATCCTCGCGAAGGAAAGCGTGACACTGCTGTTACAGCTCGGGAGGAAAGAGCACGTGCATGCCCCCAATCGAGACGAGGACTGACTCCCCTGGGGAGACTCCAGAAGTACCCCAAGTTCCATGTCAGCACTGGAGAGTAATCCTCAGGTTCCGGCACCGAATCCACACAAGCTCTTAATCCACAGCATCTACAGGAGAGGAATCCCGAGATGCCCCCGAGCAACTCGCATGGGGACTGGCCTTTCCTGAGGCCACCAGAGCGAGTCCATGAGGTCCAGTCGTAAGTCAAGAGCACATGCCGCAACGCGAGAAAATCCAGGAGGTTCTCCCCTGCAGGCGAGATGAGGCCCATTCGTGCTGAGGCGTCTCAAGGCTAATCAGAGCTAACCTCTGGAACATCCAAAGGGTCCTTCACACCCTTGCTGCAACCCAAGAAGTTCCCCTGCATGCCCGTCTCCACTCGAGAGGAAGCACGCGAGTCCCGCCCAAATCGCGAGGAGCCGCGTTTTCGCATCCTAGCTCGAGAGGAGGGATCCTTTCCCTGCGTGTTCGGGAAAGAATTCCCGGCGTTCCCGTCGCATCTCAACAGGAGGCCCTCTCCACAGGAAAGACGAGAGGAACTCCAGGGTCGTGCCACCATTCCCAGAGTCCCCCAGATGTCTCAGTCCATTCCAGGGAAACCTGTTTTCCCTGCACTGCCTCGACTTTAAAGCCGAGGATCCACTCACACCACGGTGGCACGTGGGACAGCCCTGTGGGAAAGCCTCCTGAAAAGCCTCGTGGGAAAGCCTCGAGGGAAAGCCACAGATCCCTTGATCCACGCGAAGGGAAGCGTGACTCTGCTCCTAAAGCTCGGGAGGAAAGCACACGTGCATGCCCCCATTCAAGACGAGAACTGACTCCCCTGGGGAGACTCCAGAAGTACCCCAAGATCCATGTCAGCACTGGAGAGGAATCATCAGGTTTCAGGACCGACTCCACACAAGGTCTTAGTCCACAGCATCGACAGGAGAGGAATCCCGAGAGGCCCCCGAGCAACTCGCATGGGGCCTGGCCTTTCCTGAGGCCACCAGAGCGGGTCCCTGAGGTCCCGGTCGTAAGTCGAGAGCACCTGCCGCAACTCGAGAAAATCCAGGAGGTTCTCCCCTCCAGGCGAGATGAGGCCCATTTCCGTGGAGGTGTCTCGAGCCTAATCACACCTAACCTCTGGAACTTCCAACGGGTCCTTCACACCCTTGCTGCAACTCAAGAAATTCCCGACATATCCGTCTCCACTCGAGAGGAAGCACGAGAGTCCCACCCCCATCCAGAGGAGCCCCGATTCTGCCTCCTACCTCGAGAGGAGGGATCCTTTCCCTGCGTGGTCCGGAAAGAATTCCCGGCGTTCCCGTCGCATCTCAAGAGGAGGCGCTCTCCACAGGAAAGGCGAGAGGATCTTCAGGGTCGTGTCACCATTCCCAGAGCCCAAAGATGTCTCAGTCCATTCCAGGAAATCATGTTTTCCCTGCACTGCCTCGACTTTCAAGCCGATGATCGACTCACACCACGGTGGCACGTGGGACAGCCCTGTGGGTAAGCCTCGTGGGAAAGCCTCGAGGGAAAGCCACAGATCCCTTGATCCACCCGAAGTAAAGCGTGACACGGCTGCTACAGCTCGGGAGGAAAGCGAAGGTGCATGCCCCCCACTCTAGACGAGGACTGACTCCCCTGGGGAGACCCCAGAAGAACCCCAAGATCTATGTCAGCACTGGAGAGGAATCCTAAGTTCCCGGCCCCGAATCCACACAAGGTCTTAGGCCCCGGCATCGACGGGAGAGGAATCCCGAGAGGCCCCCGAGCAACTCGCATGGGGACTGGCCTTTCCTGAGGCCACCAGAGCGAGTCCCTGAGCTCCTCGTCGTAAGTCGAGAGCACCTGCTGCAACTCGAGAAAATCCAGGAGGTTCTCCCCTCTAGGAGAGATGAGGCCAATTTCCGCTGAGGCGTCTCACGGCTTATTGCAGCTAACATCTCGAACTTCAAAAGGGTCCTTCACTCCCTTGCTGCAACTCAAGAAGTTCCCCAACATTCCCGTATCCACTCGAGAGGAAGCACGAGAGTCCCGCCCACATCCAGAGGAGCCCCGTTTCCGCCTCCTAGCTCGAGAGGTGGGATCCTTTCACTGCGTGGTCTGGAAAGAATTCCCGGCGTTACCGTCGCATCTCAAGAGGAGGCGCTCTCCACAAGAAAGGCGAGAGGAACTCCAGGGTCGTGCCACCATTCCCAGAGTCCCCCAGATGTCTCAGTCCATTCCAGGGCAACCTGTTTCTCCTGCACTGCCTCGACCTTCAAGATGAGGATCGACTCACACCACGGTGGCACGTGGGACAACCCTGTGGGAAAGCCTCGTGAAAAGCCTCGTGGGAAAGCCTCGAGGGAAAGCCACAGATCCCTTGATCCACGCGAAGGGAAGAGTGACACTGCTGCTACAGCTCAGGAGGAAAGCGCACCTGTATGCCCCCACTCGAGACGTGGACTGACTCACCTGGGGAGACTCCAGAAGTACCCAAGATCCATGACAGCACTGGAGAGGAATCCTCAGGTTCCGGTACTGACTCCACATAAGGTGTTAGTCCCCCGGCATCGAAGGGAGAGGAATCCCGAGAGGCCCCCGAGCAACTCGCATGGGGACTGGCCTTTCCTGAGGCCACCAGAGCGGGTCCCCCCATCGTAAGTCGAGAGCACTTCCAAAACTCGAGAAAATCCAGGAGATCTGCCGTCCATGCGAGATGAGGCCCATTTCCACTGAGGCGTCCGAGGCTAATCACAACTAACCTGTGGAACTTCCAAAGGGTCCTTCACACCCTTGCTGCAACTCAAGAAGTTCCCCGATATACCCGTCTCCGCTCGAGAGGAAGCACGAGATTCCGCCCATATCCAGAGGAGCCCCGATTCCGCCTCCTAGCTCGAGAGGAGGGATCCTTTCCCTGCGTGGTTTGGAAAGAATTCCCGGCGTTCCCGTCGCATCTCAAGAGGAGGCGATCTCCACAGGAAAGGCAAGAAGAACTCCAGGGTCCTGCCACCATTCCCAGAGTCCCCCAGATGTCTCAGTCCATTCCAGGGAAACCTGTTTTCCCTGCACTGCCCTGACTTTCAAGCCGAGGATCAACTCACACAACGGTGGCACGTGGGACAGCCCTGTGGGAAAGCCTCGTGGAAAGCCTCTAGGGTAAGCCTCGAGGGAACGCCACAGATCCCTTGATCCACGCGAAGGGAAGCGCGACACTGTTGCTACAGCTCGGAAGGAAAGCGCACGTGCATGCCCCCACTCGAGACGAGGACTGACTCCCCTGGGTGACTCCAGAACTACCCCAAGATCCATCTCAGCACTGGAGAGGAATGCTCAGGTTCCGGCACCGACTCCACACAAGATCTTAGGCCCCGGCATCGACGGGAGAGGAATCCCGAGAGGCCCCCGAGAGCAACTCGCATGGGGACTGGCCTTTCCTGAGGCCATCAGAGCGGGTCCCTGAGGGCCCCCGAGAAACTCGCATGGGGACTGGCCTTTCCTGAGGCCATCAGAGCGGGTCCCTGAGGTCCCCGTCGAAAGTCGAGAACCCCTCCGCAACTCGAGAAAATCGAGGAGGTTCTCCCCTCCAGGCGAGTTTGGGCCATTTGTGCTGAGGCGTCTCGTGGCT
>NW_017218256.1:0-12015 GCF_001704415.2 Capra hircus | reverse complement strand
CAATCCATTCGGTTTTATAAACCACTCATGAATAACCTCACAAGCCATTGAAAACCAGATGACACTTTCAAATAGCTTTGATCTACAAACAAGGCTGTAAGACAGAAAGTTAAAATCGAAATACATGAACTAAATCCTCAATAGATATGAAAACATCCCTTGGTAGTGAAGTCGATTCACATTAGTTATTAGGGCTTTCATGCACAGATCCACGGGGCATATACAGAACCATTCCTCCAACAAAACTGAAGAATGACTTTAAAATCGCAAACAAAACATGAGTATATGTGTTCACACACTTCATGGAGCAAGGGTTTCTTCGATCTGAAAACTGGCGTCGATGAAGGACTGTGTGAAGAAGACTTCAAAGTCTATTTGGCAAACACAGCCTACGTTGGCTATATTTAGTCCTCAGATGAATGGAATGTCATGAGTACTGGGCGTTTCAAAGAAGCAGCCTGTGAAGCTCTGGACGCTTATTGGGATGCGTGGTATACCACATTCACACGTTTCAGTAGCATTGGTGCAAAAACGATACACTTCTCAGGGGAAGCTTCTACATGGACTCTTGGGATCAGAGCTCTAACTCATACACACATACTTTTCCTTTGAAAATGATCCTGCATGATAAGCAAACAAAACACTGGATGAACACCTAGACGGTGAGCTCTGTACTAAATGATTTGAAAGCCAGTAGATGGAATGAGCTGATGAGGAAGACTACAAACGAGTCATCTTCTTCAACTTGGTCAAACTGCTCATAGTCATACAAGTGAATGAAAAGTGGAGCCTGTTGTCATTCAATCTGTTGAAAAGAAAGAGAATAATACAACAAATTAGCAAATCTTATTTTCTTCATAAACATTATATTATTTCTGCACAGCTTTCTTACTGGCATGAATAGAATATCTGCAATAATCACTTGTCACAGTGAAATGGATTCACATTCGATATCGATTCACATCTAGAATTGATGCCATAGCTGTTTGATACTATTGCTTGAGTGAATGCAACTTATGTGACTTCACAAACTACAAACACGACTAACATAATAGGTATTAAAAAACCTTGAGTGACATGAGCGTGAAGACTTAGTAGAGTTGCTCTCAAGAATCATGATACTATTCTTCACTCCAGCCATAGGACTGGAATCTGTACATTAACACCCCTGCAAAAGAAACGGGAAAGGATAGAATAATAATAAAGGAACTTCATAACTATATTCCTACTGTCAACATTCAACACTATGTTTTCTTTTCAACTGACTTTCATATTTGGTCTACTGTAACCTCTTCTGTGTTCATTTTATGCTAAACTTATTGCCAACAGTAAAATTACCATATGAGCTCTAATGAATTTTTTTACTTGCAAAGCTAGTGATAGAACCAAAGGCCAATATCTACATCAAACAGGAGGAATGGAATGGAAACTGTAAACAAATTTATGGAATAGCATTTCCGTGCTCCTATTCAGTCAAACGGACATTCCAAAGGATGTGATTTTTCTGAAAGTTTATTTCGGAAACTTGGAAGTGGATGACTGCAAACAATAAAACGAATAATATATTGATACATAATACGAATAATATACAGTGGGTCATTCTTTTTTCTATTCTGCCACAGCTAACTGACTGGAAGTCAGTTGTCGTAACTACTACTAACAGAAGACCCTCACCGATGAGTGAAGATATATAGGAAAATCCATAATAGATCTAAAAACCGTCAAAGATAAAATGGTCATGAAAAAATACAGTGACAGTTTAGTTGGTATAAGAAACAGGATGATTATGAAAGCAAAGCCAACAATCATGGATAGGCCATGGAAGCCCGTGGCTGTCACGAGTGTTGACTTGTATCCTTCATCTGAGGTTGTTAAAAGTGCGTGGTAAAATCCAGAGGTTTGCAGCAGTGGTAACCTCCTGAGCAGACTGAAATCCAAAGGGTTTCCAGAATATCCTGACGATTTCCATCTACTAGGCTGTGGTGAGCTCAAGCAATACATACTCCAGAGGACAGAAGACAGACGTCTACTGCACTTAGGGAGAAAGGGAATGTTGCTGCTCGGCCTAGTACAAGTGTAGAAGCAACACCTCGGTGATTCGATCTTTAAAGACTCCATACATATGAGAAAGACTGGTATGAATAATCCTTCAGAAGCGCCTTCTCAGACCTCCTCCCATCATAAGCACAAGCATAATGAAAACACTGAGTTTTCATGGGCTCACGCAAAATTAGACTCACTTATGACTTTGCTTTGAGAAGAGTTGAACTACTCATTGTTTAAGAGAAATGACCCTTTCTTCTCTGAAGACTTGTGAATCATTCATAGGGTGTGGTGAATAAACTACTTAAGGATCTAATCCATAAAAATGCGATAGGCTAAGCACAGAGATGTTTTTCTCCCTTTCTCAAAGGATGGAACATTTTGTATTTGCACTGACTTTATGTCTTGACTTCATGTACAATTAGATATTGATTTTTTTAGTTGACATACAATAGGACTAAAAATATCGATATAATACTGATAACTCATGTTGGTATGTGTGGTTGTCACATAGGATTCACAGGAGATTTAGATTCACAGTTGTCAACGTAAAGGATGAATGCTATTTAGCTTCTTCGTGACTCTAGACCACGAATGAAGAGTTTTCCTCAACATATTTCACTGAGGGAAATACAAGGATGATAGGCATAATACTATGCTTCGACTCACGGATATCGAAGCATTGTTCACAATACAGATCTGATTTTCGAAATCAGGGTTCTTTCAGTGTCCTTGAACAGCATTTGTTTTTCTGGATACAGAAGAAAAAACTCATGAGTATCAAACTGGTTCCCAGAAAACATGTGTATGAATTGTTATCTTCCTGAACCAGGGATCAAACCCACATCACTTCCACCTCCTGCACTGGTAGGCAGAGTATTTCTTGATCAACTGCGCCACCTGGGAATCGACATACATTTCAAGGACCACTGCCATCAGCTTCTACTGTTCATGACCAAACTAGGAGAAACAACATTGGAGAAGGACTCATAAGGGTACTCATAGGAAGTACTCATAAGTCAAGGAACCGTTCTACTGGGTCCTCTCGTTATTACTGGGACAAGTCAGTTCCTCCGATGATGATGGGTATAACTGAAAAATTATTACAAATGCATGGCATGCGATGTCTACATGATAAATGTGTTCCTCTTATACTATTGCTTCAGGGATGTCTACTTCCGCCATGAACGACTGCACTACAAGGGATGCCTGCTATTCCAGCTCAAGCAACAGATAGTGAAGTGCAGATCATTGTCCTTTGTTGAAAATAATCAGCAGTTTGTCAACATAGGGAACATGCCGGAGAACCTTGGGATGGAACTCTAAAAACAGGTTGGGCCCTCTTTTGCCAGCCCTGCGATAAAATACAAATCAGAAAAAGAAAAATAGCATCGGTTTTGTCAGGACTTCCTCATCTTTTCTTTCTCCGGTAGCAGGAAAGCAGACATTGAGGCCAGAGGACTGCAGGATTTCATTGTGAACTAACGTTGGGTGGGGTGGAGGCTCATCACTCTAGTAAGAATGTGGCCTCACTAAAACGGAATTTCATTCACTTCATGGACATAGAGTTCTAGAATCCTTCATTAAGGAATTCAATAAGCTATATTTCCTTACACCTTCACAATCTCTTGGTTTACAAGAATGTCAATTGCTAGTCCAGCACTTATACAATGAGTGTTACAGGTAGTGTGAGTGTATAAATGATGACGAGCAATGACAGGAAGTTTATTTATTCTCTGTTTGAATTCTTGATTTTTATATAATTTTTTATAATATCCTTACAGATGTAAATATTTTAGTGACATGTATAAATACACGTTGAGTAGTGCTATGATAACTCATAGTGTTGCCACAATAAATATCATGTTATTATGTGCTTTTCATATATTCCTTTGGAGATTCTCTTGCATTACACATCATCATAAGATATTTAATAGTTTCCTAAACTGTACAGTAGGTCCTTGTGGCTTCTTTTATATATGGTAATGTATTTGTTAATAATTCAAACAAAAACTGGTACACAAATATTCATAGTGACATTCACAATAGCTCAAAGGTAGAACTCATTCAAGTGTCCGTTGGTGGGAGACTGAATATGCAACGCAAGGTATATTCAGAAGCTTGAACGGTATCCACCATACAAAAAAGTACATTAAATGGTGCTGCCACTCTGCAAGACATTACACAAATGACTCCAAAACGAACACGTGGAAGAAATACATAGTTCGATTCCAATTCATGCTATGTACCCAAAAGGATTGGAAAGGGGGCTGAAAAAATGGATACTCCTTCCGTCATACTCACAACAGCATGATTCACACTGGCAAACAAACAGAAGCAATCGAAGTGTCCATGGCAGCCAATTCCATAAACAAACTGTGGTATACACACAATGGAATCTGATTCGGCCCTTCAAAGTCAGTAATTCTGACAATGCGACAATGTGGACAAACCTTATGGTCATTAGATTAAGTGAAATAAACCAGACCAAAAAAAAGACAAACGTTCTGTGATTCCGCTCATATGAGATATCAAACAAGTCAAATCTGTCAGAAATAGCAGAAAGTGATTCCGACCGATCGAAAAGAGTTCATGTTTCATGGACCTCAGTTTCCCTTGGAAAAACTGACTTCCCATCATATCTCCAAAACCAATTAGACAAATAACTGGAAGCTATATCCAGTCAAATGAATGTAGACATAATGTTACAGTGTACACCAAACTCACTCAAACTTCTCAACAGACAAAAGGCAAAACTGTATCTGTGGCACCTCAGCTTAGCTTAAAACTGTATCTACGGTACCTCACTTCTGCTTATAAAATTTAACAACAACAACAACACACTAAAGGCTATCCAAAAAAGGATAGAAAACACATATAACATCAACTTTAAAAAATTAGAAATTGAAACGGTGAAAAACCTTATTCACAAAACTTAAACACAAGCACAGGAAACTATATTATAAAATAGATATCTGATAAAGGATTGTTCTCCAAATATACCAAAAAATCTAGAACAATCTCATAAAATATGTATACACCTAAACACCTGGCCTACAAAAATATAAAGATAGTAAATAAGCCTATCAAAAAGACTCAAAACCACATAGCATTAGGAAATGACAAACTAAAATAACAGTGAGGTAGCACTGCACACCTATTAGATCCAGTCAACTCAAGAAAAGGGGGTAGGGCACAGCTTCTCCGGTGGCTCAGTGGTAAAGAATCTGCCTGACAATGCAAGACACTCTAGTTCGATCCCTTACCCCAGAAGATCCCACAAGCCACAGAGAAACATAGCTGGATTTTTCCACAGCTAAACAAGGCTCACCTGTGACCTGAATCCTTCATGTCCAGGCACTTACTAAACAGCTTTGAAAACATGTCCAGACAAAAAAGGATCGCATGATTATATACAACAGCTCGACTTGTAATCACTACAAACTTTCAAATATCAGGATGTCTTCAGTAGATGACAGTGTAACACAAATGGGATACATGCAAAGTGAAGGGGAGCAAATGCTACCACAAAATATACCACCTCAGCATGAGGATTAGTTGGACCCAATTAACTTTTTTTTTTAGAGGACACATGATCATCTCTGAAACCCAAGTTCAAGACAGCCTTCTGTGAGTCACATTACCAGAGAAATCTCATTTCAAAGGAATCCTCTCTATATGCCAGATAGAAGGATGGAACACAGTCTTTTGAAACTCTTTTTTCTTTTCTATCGATAGGGAAAGCTAAGCCGTAAATCTGCACAGCCACCATACCCTTCCTTTCCTTTGGTTGTATTTTTTTAAATATTTGTTTCTGTTTTCATTTGGCTGCGCCAGGTCAACCTTCATTGAGGCAAGCCAGATATTTAGCTACAGCATGCAAATTCTCTGTTGTGGCATGGGAGATCTAGTTCTTGGATCAGGAAATGAACCTGGGCCTCCTTCTTTGGGAGTGTCCAGTCTCAGCCACTGGACCACCAGGAAGTGCCTGTTTTGTTTCAGATGAAGATGGAATCTAAGGTGATATCTTGGGCCATTTCAGTCACTGACTCAGTTTCCTGAGTTTGTCCAAAGCACGCACAAGGTGCACATTATTAAACTGGTTTGCAAAACAAGAAAAAGGTTGTCTGCTACAACACTGTATGCTTACAAATATCTAAATGGTAAATGGCATAGTATTGATTTTTCATTACTATGGGGGAGAAAGAATGCAGGATTCATACATGTTACAACACGAATAAATATTCAAACCATCTTCAGTGAAAAAAAAAAATCCACATAGAAAAGGCCACCCAGAACCCTTATTCACCATGTCTGGCTTTCAATCCATCAAGTTTGTCCAAATAACTGAAAATCTCAGTAACACTCTAAATAAAGAAAAAAGGATGAAGATGGAAACAAAAGATATATTCATACACTTGAACATTGCAAAGTGGAAGTGGGGCGGTGGATTACATTGTAACGTAGATACCATATGATTTCCTGATTTTGGAGATTATGTGCTGGTTCTGCAGAAGGTACCCATTTTGGATAAAACACATAGAGTCTTTTAGATGATGTGGCAAATGCTAGCACTTGTTCCCATTGCTAGGCATTTTCTGTACATTTTAAATGACTGGAAAGTATACTAGGTTTCAAAACAACCATGTCAATACCACAAAAGAAATTTAGAGTAGACAGGCAGGAAGCTTTCTGATACAGGCCAAGACTTACCCAGACGAAGTTCAAGGGAAGCTGCGATGCTCACTGCCCTTGAAGGAGTCCACGTGGAATGAAGAAGTACTGTGGGAAGTCTCTTAGTAACCACCATGTCTTGGGTCCTCTGGATGACCTACTGCAGGAGAAACAGATGTTACAGATAAAACGTTCCACATCACTTCACAAAATGTTGTTAGACTACTTTCAGTAAAGCTGAATCATTTGGGATCAATTTACAATCATATAATAGACTACCATTTACAGTCCAAAAATCACTTGCATTTCTAGACACTCATAACAATCAGAAAAAAAAATTAAGAAACTCCCACTTAAATAAAACATCTAGCAACAAACTTAATCAAGAACATAAAAGACCAGTAGTCAGAAAACTAGAAAGCACTGATAAAGAAACCAAAGAAACACAAATACACAGAAAATATTCCACGCTCATGCACTGGAACAATGAGGAATTAAAGGTCCATTCCAACCAAAGTCATCAACAAATACACGGACTGCAATCACAAAATACATTCAATGGCATTTTTCACAGAAATAGAAATATTCCTCATATTAGACTGCTACTGTTGACCAGGACCTTAAACGGCCAAAAAGACTCTGAGAAAGAGGAACACAGCTGGAGGCATCTTCCTAACCCTCTTCAAACTACATCACGGAGCTGTAGTGACCACCACAGTGAGGAACTGGCAGGAACACAGACACATGGACTCCAGGAGAGAATAGAGAGCCCAGAAACGAACCCACATGTACATGGTCAGTTCCTGAAAATCAAACCAGGAACGAGCGAAGAGGAAAGGACAGTCTTCTCAAGAAACAGTGACAGGAAAACGGCCACCTACACGGAAGAACATCAGTGTTCATCCTCTACATCATCTAACGCAAATCTAACTGAAAACCACCGCTTTGCACACGGAGCTCTTTCCCCTGAGTCCTCCGAGATGGACCTCCAGTCAGCCTCAGCTGGACATAGGAAACGTCTACTCCGTCCTCATTTTTCGCTTTGCAGCGCCTCCCTGCTGGTGGGCACTGAGGCAACCCTGCTCCTCTCAGCCTGGATGCAGCCCTGTTATCCAGAAGCCTGAGCCCTGATGGTCCTGAGGAGACAAAGCTCCCGCCAGCTGCTCACGGGCAGAGCCTAAAGGCAAAGCGTCCTGCGCCGCGGGTCAGAGGGGCTTTGGCGCCCCCCTGGGGCCACAGGAGAAGAGCGGGCAGCCCGGCGCTCACAGACCTCAGAGGGCTCACCCAGAAGCAGCTCTGCTGCGAGCACTCAGACTGGAAGCCCAAACTGAAATGGAGCAGAATAGCTCCATGACCCTCCGCAAAACATGGCTAAGGAACAATCAGAGCCTGTATGGAATGCAGCCATAAAAAGGAACACATGTGAGTTTGTTCTAATAAAGGGGAGGGAAGTCAGTCAAAGAGAGAAAAACATGGAATCTAGAAGGATGGTACTGACGAGTCTGTTCACAGAGCAGCAATGGAGGTGCAGACATAGAGAACAGACTTACAGATGAGGGTGGGGAACAAGAGGGAGAGGGTGAGATGAATGGAGAGAGCAGCATGGATGCAGGTACACCAACCTTTGTAAATAGACAACCAATGGGAATTTGCTGTATGATTCAGGGAACTCAAACTGGGGCTCAGTAGTAACCTAGAGAGGTGGAATGCGTGCGAGGTGGGAGGGAGATTCCAGAGCAAGAGGACATAGGTACACCTATGGTCAATTCATGTGGATGTATGACAAATCAAACCAATATTGTAAAGCAATGATCAATCAACTAAAAAGAAGTAACTGTTTAAAAAAATATGAACATACACACAAACTTTGCAACAAGGTAACTCCATTTTTAAAAACTATTGAAATTTTAGAAAACTACAAACGTTCTACATGACCTTCGGTCTGGTGATCAGGTCTAACATACACAAAACAGCCAACTTACCCAATTATGAATACAAATGAGTTAACACATTGCCTTTTATCATTTCATACATTTACCCTGTGGAGGACCTTACTCGAGAGAACCAAAAAGAAACTGCTAAATGAACCAGACCACCCACCCTGGCCAGGCAACAGAGAAAAGAAAACACTTGCAGGAGTCATCTCACAACAGGAGGTCCTGGGAAGGAACAAGGAACGAACAAGCTACACCAACCAGAATTCTGGAGAGGTCAGGAGATGGGAGGCTCCAGTTCAGAGGTCCTACCAACCTCCCAGGATGCACTTCGCTGGAATCCATCTCGGCTGAGTGATGCGTGTGGCCCCAAGAAGGATCCCAATTCAGAATGCCTGCAAGAGACAAACCAGAAATGAACCCGATGACCATAAAACCTGAGAGTGCGAGCCACGTGACAGAGTGGTCTCTCCGTTTCCCTCACCCTCCTGCCCTCCACCCCGGCAGCCTTCCCAATGAAGCCTCTCGCTGGACAGCACTCTCTCCTCAGACAACTCATTGCCCAGTGTCAGACAAGAACTCACTCTCAAGCCCTGGAAGGGAACCCCCTTCCTTCATCAAAAGCAATATCCAGGAGAAAAGAGCTTCAAAACGCTATCTTGCAGAGAAGGAAATCAGACAAGGCAATGGCAGCCCGCTCCAGTACCATTGCCTGGAGAATCCCACGGACAGAGGAGCCTGGTAGGCTGCAACCCCGGGGTCACTAAGAGTCGGACACGACTTCACTGAGTGACTTCACTTTCACTTTTCACTTTCATGTACTGGAGGAGGACATGGCAACCCACTCCAGTGTTCTTGCCTGGAGAATCCCAGGGACAGAGGAGCCTGGTAGGCTGCTGTCTATGGGGTCGCGCAGAGTCAGGCACGACTGAAGCGACGTGGCAGCAGCAGCAGAGAAGGAAATGGCACCACCTGCAGTACTCTGGTCTCAGAAATCCTAGGGACAGAGGAGCTTGGTGGGCTACAGTCCAAAAGCAGGGCATTTCTGACGGGAGGAAACAGTCCCAGGGAAGCTGAGCTGCTCACCAAAGGCCCCAGAGCTTTGGATAGCACACCAGAGCTGTGGCTGAGGATTCCCAGCTGCCATGCCTCTTGATCCTGGCCTCTTTCACTAGATACGTGTGTGGAAAACTAGAATCTCAAATATGCCCTGGTGGTTCCATAGTCAAGAATCCACCTGCCAGTGCTGGAGATGCATGTGCGATCCCTAGGATGGGAAGATGCCACATCCTATGGAGCCCGTGTGCCACAACTGCCGAGCCTGTGCTCTAGATCCTGGAAGCCACGATGCCGAGTTCACATGCCGCAGCCACTGAAGCCCGTGAGCCTGTGCCCCTCAACAAGAGGACACACTGCAGTGAGAAGCCTGCAAACCACTCGTTATGGCCCATGCTCACCAAAACTAGAGAAAAGCCCACACACAAAGATGCAACACAGCCAACAATCAATAAAACTCTTTTCCTAAACAAATGCACATCTGACAAAGAAACTGTACTCGAATTGTCCAAGAACACTAGAGCAAACAAGCCCATTCATAATTGGTAACGACTGAAATAGACACCTGGCCACTGAGGGTATACTGATAGTAAACTATCATACAAAAACATACTCAAGATACTGGTGCGATGCACGCAGAGCCCCCTTTGAAAGACAATCTGACAGTTTTTTTTTTTTCAGTAACCACGTGGGACAAGCACTGAATTCTGTGTATGACAAGCGGTGGAAGCCAGGTATCTTACCATTGGAAGGCAAAGTTCCAGATAAACAAAAGGAAACGTTACAATGTCCATGTCGTGGTGGATCAGGTTGGAGACATCATCACAAATTACCTTTAACTGAATATGTTCAAAGGTGAGCTGGAATACATGGAGATATATCTCCATGTATTGTCAGCTGAGCATATTGAGCTCCTACATGTATGTTTTAAATATCCTTCTCTAATAAAAGGGAACAGGAAACATCTCCGATGGCCTGGTGGTAAAGAAGCTGCCTACCGATGCAGGGAACACGGGTTCAATTCCTGTGTAGAAGATTCCACACGCCCAGGGGCAATGAAGCCCTTGAACAACTCTTGACGTTTGCATGCTCCAGAGCCCAAGTTCTGCACACAGAGAAAGCACTGCAATGAGAAGCCATGGCACAGCAACTAGAAGGTAGCCTCTGCTCACTACAACTAGACAAAGGAGCAATAAAGACCCAGCACAGTCAAAAATAATGTCATGTTAAAAAAAGGACAGTTCTTTGAAGAAATGACTGAGACTAGGGGTGAGACTGTAAATATATGAGCCAGGGTCATCTTCAATTATGAGAAATTAAAGAAACTAAAGACAACTATCAAGCTGTCCAAACGGATACAAATGAATGACGACACAGTGTTATCTGTATACACCAGCAAATAACAATCTGAAAGGGAATTGAAACAAACAATTCCCCTTCAATCACGTCAACATTAATAAAAGACTTTGCTATGGATGGAATGAGGATGACAAGACTGGCACACTGGAAATGATACATGATTGCTGAAAAATACCCTCAAGCCATGGACAGAGACTCCATAGCGATGACAAGACTTCAGTTGGCAATACCGTGGAATGCATCTGCCATCTGAAATGAAGATTCAATATGAATTACAAAAGGCTGAAAGGTGGCTGCTAAACCACAAAAGATGCCAGCATTCTTGGCCTCCAGAGGAGAATTCAATCCAGGGCAAGTGACGAAGCTTGATGGCTCAGAGGTTTTCTGTGAAAAAGTTTGATTCAAGTAGAAAAGAGATCGAGAGAGCTGCTGACGTAGACATTCAAAGGGGGAAGAAAGAGTACCCCCTGCTAGTCTTTAGCCAGATGTTATACAGCCACTAGCAGTCTGCTAAGGAAAGAAAGACAATGTCTCAGAGAATGGCACCAGGCCCCTCACCCACAGCATGCATTGAGATCACATTGGCAGCAGATGAGTCATCCCAGGCCAGAAAATGATGGACATGAATCTTGAAGAAAGGCAGATTTCCAAGCAAATATATAGTTTCATTCACAGAGGTTAAGAGAACCAGGTATGAGTAAGACAAACCGGTTTGTCGAGTCGTTTCTGAGCCCTTAGGGGGAACTGACCTGAAGACATTAACATACCTTAAGACAAACATTTCCATAAGAACAATGCATTGCTTAGTTCAAGGTTTGAGAAAAGTTAAATTCAGGTGGAGCCAGGAGTTGTCATGGCAACACAGAATTTTCAGAGAAACCTTCTTTTACATTTGTATCAAGATGGAGAAAAAAAAACCGCAGCCTCTTTGGTGCCTGTTATCCTCTCC
>NW_017218255.1:0-12016 GCF_001704415.2 Capra hircus | reverse complement strand
AGTTCACCATAAGACACATCATTCAACTCAAAAACCAACAGCCAGAAGAACATGTGCAGAAGTGATAAAATTGGGGACCCTAAGCATCCTCGAACCAAACAAAACACCCAAAAAAACAACATAAACTAACAAAAACAAACGATAGTCTAGTAATCCTCCCACAGCCACCAACTCACGGGGAAGAAAGCCGCCTCTTGAGGCAAGACCTGCTGGCAAGGGAGCCAACTGCCGCCCACCGCCTGATAAAGTAAAAATAGCATAGGGAACCTACGTCTTGTCATACACTTTCTGGGCACCCAAGGAATCAGCCTCCGTGTGTGCGGGGCTGAAAACCCCAGCCAGGGGACCTGGGAGCCTGGTGCTCTCCGTGTGGCGCTGAATCTGGGCGGCCAAGCAACCGCTGGAGGAGCCCTGCAGTTGCCCTTCCCTTCCCTCTGACAGAATTCTCACTGCTGGAGCCCTTGGCAGTGTGCAACCCACCAGCCCCTAAGCTCTCCTTAAAGGAGGACTGGGACCTAAGTGCAAAGGCAAGGCAGGATTGGAGCTGAGGCAAGAAAGGCGCCAGTGGCGACTCCCAGGCTCCTGCTGCCTGCTCCTTCCTGGAGAGGGCAGCCTAAAAGCAAGGCAAGTCTGGGCAAGGCTAGCCCCCGGCAGAGCAGCCTCGCGCCAGGAACTCTGCCAGATCGGGGCTCTGAGCAGAGCTAGAGCTCTGCCGTACTGGAGGCGCACTTAGCTCCGTGCAAGCAGGGCTTTCAACTTGACGGGGCTGGGCTGCCTCCTCTTCCCCCGAGGAGGCTCGCTTCCCTGCTGGCTGTGCACTCGCCTATCAGGCGGGGGCGCAGGGCTCCTCCAGCAGGTCTTGCCTCAGGGGCTGCTTCCCCTGAGTTGGGGCTGTGGGCAGGAACCCAGACACGCAGGATCAGGCCCCAAACACCTGCACATGTCTCTGCTGGGGAGGAGAGTGCTAGGGAACCTACGTCTGTCATACACTTTCTGGGCACCCAAGGAATCAGCCTCCGTGTGTGCGGGGCTGAAAACCCCAGCCAGGGGCCCTGGGAGCCTGGTGCTCTCGGTGCGGCGCTGATTCTAGGCGGCCTAGAAACCGCTGGAGGAGCCCTGCAGTTGCCCTTCCCTTCCCTCTGACAGAGCTCTCACTGCTGAAGCCCTTGGCAGTGTGCAACCCACCACCCCCTAAGCCCTCCCCAACGACGCCTGGCACCTATGTGCAAAGGCAAGGCAGGATTGGAGCTGAGGCAAGGAAGGCACCAGTGGCGTCTCCCAGGCTCGCTCAGACAGCTCCTTCCTGGGGAGGGAGCCTAAAAGCAAGGCAAGTCTGGGCAAGGCGAGCCCCCGGCCGAGCAGCCTCGCGCCAGAAACTCTGCCAGATCGGGGCTCTGAGCAGAGCTAGAGCTCTGCCGTACTGGAGGCCCACTTAGCTCCGTGCAAGCAGGGCTTTCCTCTTGACTGGGCTCGGCTGCCTCCTCTTCTCCCGAGGAGGCTCGCTACACTGCTGGCTGTGCTCTCGCCTATCAGGCGGGCGCGCAGGGCTCCTCCAGCAGGTCTTGCCTCAGGGGCTGCTTCCCCTGAGTTGAGGCTGTGGGCGGGAACCCAGACACGCAGGATAAGGCCCCAACCACCTGCACATGTCTCTGCTGGGGAGGAGAGTGCTAGGGAACCTACGTCTCTCACACACTTTCTAGGCACCCACGGAGTCAGCCTCTGGGAGTGTGGGGATGCAAAACCCAGCCAGGGGCCCTTGGAACCTGGTGCTCTCCGTGCGGAGCTTTGTCTGGGCGGCCAAGGAACCGCTGAAGGAGCCCTGCTGTTGCCCTTCGCTTCCCTCTGACAGAGCTTTCACTGCTGGAGCCCTTGGCAGTGTGCAACCCACCAGCCCCTAAGCCCTCCTCAAGGACGCTTGGGACCTAAGTGCAAAGGCAAGGCAGGGGTAGAGCTGAAGCCAGGAAGGCGCCAGTGGCGTTTCCGAGCCTCACACAGCCTGCTCCTTCCTGGGGAGGGAGCCTTAAAGCAAGGCAAGTCTGCGCAAGGCTCGCCTATGGCAGAGCATCTTGGTGCCAGGAACTCTGCCAGATCGGGCCTCTGAACAGAGCTAGAGATCTGCCGTACTGGAGTCGCACTTAGCTTCGTGTAAGCAGGGATTTCAGCTTGACGGGGACTTGCTGCCTCCTCTTCCCCCGAGGAGGCTCGCTTCCCTGCTGGCTGTGCACTCGCCTATCAGGCGGGGGCGCAGGGCTCCTCCAGCAGGTCTTGCCTCAGGGGCTGCTTCCCCTGAGTTGGGGCTGTGGGCAGGAACCCAGACACGCAGGATCAGGCCCCAAACACCTGCACATGTCTCTGCTGGGGAGGAGAGTGCTAGGGAACCTACGTCTGTCATACACTTTCTGGGCACCCAAGGAATCAGCCTCCGTGTGTGCGGGGCTGAAAACCCCAGCCAGGGGCCCTGGGAGCCTGGTGCTCTCCGGTGCGGCGCTGATTCTAGGCGGCCTAGAAACCGCTGGAGGAGCCCTGCAGTTGCCCTTCCCTTCCCTCTGACAGAGCTCTCACTGCTGAAGCCCTTGGCAGTGTGCAACCCACCAGCCCCTAAGCCCTCCCAACGGACGGCCTGGCACCTAATGTGCAAAGGCAAGGCAGGATTGGAGCTGAGGCAAGGAAGGCGCCAGTGGCGTCTCCCAGGCTCGCTCAGACAGCTCCTTCCTGGGAGGGCAGCCTAAAAGCAAGGCAAGTCTGGGCAAGGCGAGCCCCCGGCCAGAGCAGCCTCGCGCCAGAAACTCTGCCAGATCGGGGCTCTGAGCAGAGCTAGAGCTCTGCCGTACTGGAGGCGCACTTAGCTCCGTGCAAGCAGGGCTTTCCTCTTGACTGGGCTCGGCTGCCTCCTCTTCTCCCGAGGAGGCTCGCTACACTGCTGGCTGTGCTCTCGCCTATCAGGCGGGCGCGCAGGGCTCCTCCAGCAGGTCTTGCCTCAGGGGCTGCTTCCCCTGAGTTGGGGCTGTGGGCGGGAACCCAGACACGCAGGATAAGGCCCCAACCACCTGCACATGTCTCTGCTGGGGAGGAGAGTGCTAGGGAACCTACGTCTCTCACACACTTTCTAGGCACCCACGGAGTCAGCCTCTGGGAGTGTGGGGATGCAAAACCCAGCCAGGGGCCCTTGGAACCTGGTGCTCTCCGTGCGGAGCTTTGTCTGGGCGGCCAAGGAACCGCTGAAGGAGCCCTGCTGTTGCCCTTCGCTTCCCTCTGACAGAGCTTTCACTGCTGGAGCCCTTGGCAGTGTGCAACCCACCAGCCCCTAAGCCCTCCTCAAGGACGCTTGGGACCTAAGTGCAAAGGCAAGGCAGGGGTAGAGCTGAAGCCAGGAAGGCGCCAGTGGCGTTTCCGAGCCTCACACAGCCTGCTCCTTCCTGGGGAGGGAGCCTTAAAGCAAGGCAAGTCTGCGCAAGGCTCGCCTATGGCAGAGCATCTTGGTGCCAGGAACTCTGCCAGATCGGGCCTCTGAACAGAGCTAGAGATCTGCCGTACTGGAGTCGCACTTAGCTTCGTGGTAAGCAGGGATTTCAGCTTGACGGGGACTTGCTGCCTCCTCTTCCCCCGAGGAGGCTCGCTTCCCTGCTGGCTGTGCACTCGCCTATCAGGCGGGGGCGCAGGGCTCCTCCAGCAGGTCTTGCCTCAGGGGCTGCTTCCCCTGAGTTGGGGCTGTGGGCAGGAACCCAGACACGCAGGATCAGGCCCCAAACACCTGCACATGTCTCTGCTGGGGAGGAGAGTGCTAGGGAACCTACGTCTGTCATACACTTTCTGGGCACCCAAGGAATCAGCCTCCGTGTGTGCGGGGCTGAAAACCCCAGCCAGGGGACCTGGGAGCCTGGTGCTCTCCGTGTGGCGCTGAATCTGGGCGGCCAAGCAACCGCTGGAGGAGCCCTGCAGTTGCCCTTCCCTTCCCTCTGACAGAATTCTCACTGGCTGGAGCCCTTGGCAGTGTGCAACCCACCAGCCCCTAAGCTCTCCTTAAGGAGGACTGGGACCTAAGTGCAAAGGCAAGGCAGGATTGGAGCTGAGGCAAGAAAGGCGCCAGTGGCGACTCCCAGGCTCCTGCTGCCTGCTCCTTCCTGGAGAGGCAGCCTAAAAGCAAGGCAAGTCTGGGCAAGGCTAGCCCCCGGCAGAGCAGCCTCGCGCCAGGAACTCTGCCAGATCGGGGCTCTGAGCAGAGCTAGAGCTCTGCCGTACTGGAGGCGCACTTAGCTCCGTGCAAGCAGGGCTTTCAACTTGACGGGGCTGGGCTGCCTCCTCTTCCCCCGAGGAGGCTCGCTTCCCTGCTGGCTGTGCACTCGCCTATCAGGCGGGGGCGCAGGGCTCCTCCAGCAGGTCTTGCCTCAGGGGCTGCTTCCCTGAGTTGGGGCTGTGGGCAGGAACCCAGACACGCAGGATCAGGCCCCAACCACCTGCACATGTCTCTGCTGGGGAGGAGAGTGCTAGGGAACCTACGTCTGTCATACACTTTCTGGGCACCCAAGGAATCAGCCTCCGTGTGTGCGGGGCTGAAAACCCCAGCCAGGGGCCCTGGGAGCCTGGTGCTCTCGGTGCGGCGCTGATTCTAGGCGGCCTAGAAACCGCTGGAGGAGCCCTGCAGTTGCCCTTCCCTTCCCTCTGACAGAGCTCTCACTGCTGAAGCCCTTGGCAGTGTGCAACCCACCACCCCCTAAGCCCTCCCAACGACGCCTGGCACCTAATGTGCAAAGGCAAGGCAGGATTGGAGCTGAGGCAAGGAAGGCACCAGTGGCGTCTCCCAGGCTCGCTCAGACAGCTCCTTCCTGGGGAGGGAGCCTAAAAGCAAGGCAAGTCTGGGCAAGGCGAGCCCCCGGCCGAGCAGCCTCGCGCCAGAAACTCTGCCAGATCGGGGCTCTGAGCAGAGCTAGAGCTCTGCCGTACTGGAGGCGCACTTAGCTCCGTGCAAGCAGGGCTTTCCTCTTGACTGGGCTCGGCTGCCTCCTCTTCTCCCGAGGAGGCTCGCTACACTGCTGGCTGTGCTCTCGCCTATCAGGCGGGCGCGGCAGGGCTCCTCCAGCAGGTCTTGCCTCAGGGGCTGCTTCCCCTGAGTTGAGGCTGTGGGCGGGAACCCAGACACGCAGGATAAGGCCCCAACCACCTGCACATGTCTCTGCTGGGGAGGAGAGTGCTAGGGAACCTACGTCTCTCACACACTTTCTAGGCACCCACGGAGTCAGCCTCTGGGAGTGTGGGGATGCAAAACCCAGCCAGGGGCCCTTGGAACCTGGTGCTCTCCGTGCGGAGCTTTGTCTGGGCGGCCAAGGAACCGCTGAAGGAGCCCTGCTGTTGCCCTTCGCTTCCCTCTGACAGAGCTTTCACTGCTGGAGCCCTTGGCAGTGTGCAACCCACCAGCCCCTAAGCCCTCCTCAAGGACGCTTGGGACCTAAGTGCAAAGGCAAGGCAGGGGTAGAGCTGAAGCCAGGAAGGCGCCAGTGGCGTTTCCGAGCCTCACACAGCCTGCTCCTTCCTGGGGAGGGAGCCTTAAAGCAAGGCAAGTCTGCGCAAGGCTCGCCTATGGCAGAGCATCTTGGTGCCAGGAACTCTGCCAGATCGGGCCTCTGAACAGAGCTAGAGATCTGCCGTACTGGAGTCGCACTTAGCTTCGTGGTAAGCAGGGATTTCAGCTTGACGGGGACTTGCTGCCTCCTCTTCCCCCGAGGAGGCTCGCTTCCCTGCTGGCTGTGCACTCGCCTATCAGGCGGGGGCGCAGGGCTCCTCCAGCAGGTCTTGCCTCAGGGGCTGCTTCCCCTGAGTTGGGGCTGTGGGCAGGAACCCAGACACGCAGGATCAGGCCCCAAACACCTGCACATGTCTCTGCTGGGGAGGAGAGTGCTAGGGAACCTACGTCTGTCATACACTTTCTGGGCACCCAAGGAATCAGCCTCCGTGTGTGCGGGGCTGAAAACCCCAGCCAGGGGACCTGGGAGCCTGGTGCTCTCCGTGTGGCGCTGAATCTGGGCGGCCAAGCAACCGCTGGAGGAGCCCTGCAGTTGCCCTTCCCTTCCCTCTGACAGAATTCTCACTGCTGGAGCCCTTGGCAGTGTGCAACCCACCAGCCCCTAAGCTCTCCTTAAGGAGGACTGGGACCTAAGTGCAAAGGCAAGGCAGGATTGGAGCTGAGGCAAGAAAGGCGCCAGTGGCGACTCCCAGGCTCCTGCTGCCTGCTCCTTCCTGGAGAGGCAGCCTAAAAGCAAGGCAAGTCTGGGCAAGGCTAGCCCCCGGCAGAGCAGCCTCGCGCCAGGAACTCTGCCAGATCGGGGCTCTGAGCAGAGCTAGAGCTCTGCCGTACTGGAGGCGCACTTAGCTCCGTGCAAGCAGGGCTTTCAACTTGACGGGGCTGGGCTGCCTCCTCTTCCCCCGAGGAGGCTCGCTTCCCTGCTGGCTGTGCACTCGCCTATCAGGCGGGGGCGCAGGGCTCCTCCAGCAGGTCTTGCCTCAGGGGCTGCTTCCCCTGAGTTGGGGCTGTGGGCAGGAACCCAGACACGCAGGATCAGGCCCCAAACCACCTGCACATGTCTCTGCTGGGGAGGAGAGTGCTAGGGAACCTACGTCTGTCATACACTTTCTGGGCACCCAAGGAATCAGCCTCCGTGTGTGCGGGGCTGAAAACCCCAGCCAGGGGCCCTGGGAGCCTGGTGCTCTCGGTGCGGCGCTGATTCTAGGCGGCCTAGAAACCGCTGGAGGAGCCCTGCAGTTGCCCTTCCCTTCCCTCTGACAGAGCTCTCACTGCTGAAGCCCTTGGCAGTGTGCAACCCACCACCCCCTAAGCCCTCCCCAACGACGCCTGGCACCTATGTGCAAAGGCAAGGCAGGATTGGAGCTGAGGCAAGGAAGGCACCAGTGGCGTCTCCCAGGCTCGCTCAGACAGCTCCTTCCTGGGGAGGGAGCCTAAAAGCAAGGCAAGTCTGGGCAAGGCGAGCCCCCGGCCGAGCAGCCTCGCGCCAGAAACTCTGCCAGATCGGGGCTCTGAGCAGAGCTAGAGCTCTGCCGTACTGGAGGCCCACTTAGCTCCGTGCAAGCAGGGCTTTCCTCTTGACTGGGCTCGGCTGCCTCCTCTTCTCCCGAGGAGGCTCGCTACACTGCTGGCTGTGCTCTCGCCTATCAGGCGGGCGCGCAGGGCTCCTCCAGCAGGTCTTGCCTCAGGGGCTGCTTCCCCTGAGTTGAGGCTGTGGGCGGGAACCCAGACACGCAGGATAAGGCCCCAACCACCTGCACATGTCTCTGCTGGGGAGGAGAGTGCTAGGGAACCTACGTCTCTCACACACTTTCTAGGCACCCACGGAGTCAGCCTCTGGGAGTGTGGGGATGCAAAACCCAGCCAGGGGCCCTTGGAACCTGGTGCTCTCCGTGCGGAGCTTTGTCTGGGCGGCCAAGGAACCGCTGAAGGAGCCCTGCTGTTGCCCTTCGCTTCCCTCTGACAGAGCTTTCACTGCTGGAGCCCTTGGCAGTGTGCAACCCACCAGCCCCTAAGCCCTCCTCAAGGACGCTTGGGACCTAAGTGCAAAGGCAAGGCAGGGGTAGAGCTGAAGCCAGGAAGGCGCCAGTGGCGTTTCCGAGCCTCACACAGCCTGCTCCTTCCTGGGGAGGGAGCCTTAAAGCAAGGCAAGTCTGCGCAAGGCTCGCCTATGGCAGAGCATCTTGGTGCCAGGAACTCTGCCAGATCGGGCCTCTGAACAGAGCTAGAGATCTGCCGTACTGGAGTCGCACTTAGCTTCGTGTAAGCAGGGATTTCAGCTTGACGGGGACTTGCTGCCTCCTCTTCCCCCGAGGAGGCTCGCTTCCCTGCTGGCTGTGCACTCGCCTATCAGGCGGGGGCGCAGGGCTCCTCCAGCAGGTCTTGCCTCAGGGGCTGCTTCCCCTGAGTTGGGGCTGTGGGCAGGAACCCAGACACGCAGGATCAGGCCCCAAACACCTGCACATGTCTCTGCTGGGGAGGAGAGTGCTAGGGAACCTACGTCTGTCATACACTTTCTGGGCACCCAAGGAATCAGCCTCCGTGTGTGCGGGGCTGAAAACCCCAGCCAGGGGACCTGGGAGCCTGGTGCTCTCCGTGTGGCGCTGAATCTGGGCGGCCAAGGCAACCGCTGGAGGAGCCCTGCAGTTGCCCTTCCCTTCCCTCTGACAGAATTCTCACTGCTGGAGCCCTTGGCAGTGTGCAACCCACCAGCCCCTAAGCTCTCCTTAAGGAGGACTGGGACCTAAGTGCAAAGGCAAGGCAGGATTGGAGCTGAGGCAAGAAAGGCGCCAGTGGCGACTCCCAGGCTCCTGCTGCCTGCTCCTTCCTGGAGAGGCAGCCTAAAAGCAAGGCAAGTCTGGCAAGGCGAGCCCCCGGCCGAGCAGCCTCGCGCCAGGAACTCTGCCAGATCGGGGCTCTGAGCAGAGCTAGAGCTCTGCCGTACTGGAGGCGCACTTAGCTCCGTGCAAGCAGGGCTTTCAACTTGACGGGGCTGGGCTGCCTCCTCTTCCCCCGAGGAGGCTCGCTTCCCTGCTGGCTGTGCACTCGCCTATCAGGCGGGGCGCAGGGCTCCTCCAGCAGGTCTTGCCTCAGGGGCTGCTTCCCCTGAGTTGGGGCTGTGGGCAGGAACCCAGACACGCAGGATCAGGCCCCAACCACCTGCACATGTCTCTGCTGGGGAGGAGAGTGCTAGGGAACCTACGTCTGTCATACACTTTCTGGGCACCCAAGGAATCAGCCTCCGTGTGTGCGGGGCTGAAAACCCCAGCCAGGGGCCCTGGGAGCCTGGTGCTCTCGGTGCGGCGCTGATTCTAGGCGGCCTAGAAACCGCTGGAGGAGCCCTGCAGTTGCCCTTCCCTTCCCTCTGACAGAGCTCTCACTGCTGAAGCCCTTGGCAGTGTGCAACCCACCACCCCCTAAGCCCTCCCCAACCACGCCTGGCACCTATGTGCAAAGGCAAGGCAGGATTGGAGCTGAGGCAAGGAAGGCACCAGTGGCGTCTCCCAGGCTCGCTCAGACAGCTCCTTCCTGGGGAGGGAGCCTAAAAGCAAGGCAAGTCTGGGCAAGGCGAGCCCCCGGCCGAGCAGCCTCGCGCCAGAAACTCTGCCAGATCGGGGCTCTGAGCAGAGCTAGAGCTCTGCCGTACTGGAGGCCCACTTAGCTCCGTGCAAGCAGGGCTTTCCTCTTGACTGGGCTCGGCTGCCTCCTCTTCTCCCGAGGAGGCTCGCTACACTGCTGGCTGTGCTCTCGCCTATCAGGCGGGCGCGCAGGGCTCCTCCAGCAGGTCTTGCCTCAGGGGCTGCTTCCCCTGAGTTGAGGCTGTGGGCGGGAACCCAGACACGCAGGATAAGGCCCCAACCACCTGCACATGTCTCTGCTGGGGAGGAGAGTGCTAGGGAACCTACGTCTCTCACACACTTTCTAGGCACCCACGGAGTCAGCCTCTGGGAGTGTGGGGGATGCAAAACCCAGCCAGGGGCCCTTGGAACCTGGTGCTCTCCGTGCGGAGCTTTGTCTGGGCGGCCAAGGAACCGCTGAAGGAGCCCTGCTGTTGCCCTTCGCTTCCCTCTGACAGAGCTTTCACTGCTGGAGCCCTTGGCAGTGTGCAACCCACCAGCCCCTAAGCCCTCCTCAAGGACGCTTGGGACCTAAGTGCAAAGGCAAGGCAGGGGTAGAGCTGAAGCCAGGAAGGCGCCAGTGGCGTTTCCGAGCCTCACACAGCCTGCTCCTTCCTGGGGAGGGAGCCTTAAAGCAAGGCAAGTCTGCGCAAGGCTCGCCTATGGCAGAGCATCTTGGTGCCAGGAACTCTGCCAGATCGGGCCTCTGAACAGAGCTAGAGATCTGCCGTACTGGAGTCGCACTTAGCTTCGTGTAAGCAGGGATTTCAGCTTGACGGGGCTTGCTGCCTCCTCTTCCCCCGAGGAGGCTCGCTTCCCTGCTGGCTGTGCACTCGCCTATCAGGCGGGGGCGCAGGGCTCCTCCAGCAGGTCTTGCCTCAGGGGCTGCTTCCCCTGAGTTGGGGCTGTGGGCAGGAACCCAGACACGCAGGATCAGGCCCCAAACACCTGCACATGTCTCTGCTGGGGAGGAGAGTGCTAGGGAACCTACGTCTGTCATACACTTTCTGGGCACCCAAGGAATCAGCCTCCGTGTGTGCGGGGCTGAAAACCCCAGCCAGGGGCCCTGGGAGCCTGGTGCTCTCCGTGTGGCGCTGAATCTGGGCGGCCAAGCAACCGCTGAGGAGCCCTGCAGTTGCCCCTTCCCCTTCCCTCTGACAGAATTCTCACTGCTGGAGCCCTTGGCAGTGCACCAGCCCCTAAGCTCTCCTTAAGGAGGACTGGGACCTAAGTGCAAAGGCAAGGCAGGATTGGAGCTGAGGCAAGAAAGGCGCCAGTGGCGACTCCAGGCTCCTGCTGCCTGCTCCTTCCTGGAGGGCAGCCTAAAAGCAAGGCAAGTCTGGGCAAGGCTAGCCCCGGCAGAGCAGCCTCGCGCCAGGAACTCTGCCAGATCGGGGCTCTGAGCAGAGCTAGAGCTCTGCCGTACTGGAGGCGCACTTAGCTCCGTGCAAGCAGGGCTTTCAACTTGACGGGGCTGGGCTGCCTCCTCTTCCCCGAGGAGGCTCGCTTCCCTGCTGGCTGTGCACTCGCCTATCAGGCGGGGCGCAGGGCTCCTCCAGCAGGTCTTGCCTCAGGGGCTGCTTCCCCTGAGTTGGGGCTGTGGGCAGGAACCCAGACACGCAGGATCAGGCCCCAACCACCTGCACATGTCTCTGCTGGGGAGGAGAGTGCTAGGGAACCTACGTCTGTCATACACTTTCTGGGCACCCAAGGAATCAGCCTCCGTGTGTGCGGGGCTGAAAACCCCAGCCAGGGGCCCTGGGAGCCTGGTGCTCTCGGTGCGGCGCTGATTCTAGGCGGCCTAGAAACCGCTGGAGGAGCCCTGCAGTTGCCCTTCCCTTCCCTCTGACAGAGCTCTCACTGCTGAAGCCCTTGGCAGTGTGCAACCCACCACCCCCTAAGCCCTCCCCAAGGACGCCTGGCACCTATGTGCAAAGGCAAGGCAGGATTGGAGCTGAGGCAAGGAAGGCACCAGTGGCGTCTCCCAGGCCTCGCTCAGACAGCTCCTTCCTGGGGAGGGAGCCTAAAAGCAAGGCAAGTCTGGGCAAGGCGAGCCCCCGGCCGAGCAGCCTCGCGCCAGAAACTCTGCCAGATCGGGGCTCTGAGCAGAGCTAGAGCTCTGCCGTACTGGAGGCGCACTTAGCTCCGTGCAAGCAGGGCTTTCCTCTTGACTGGGCTCGGCTGCCTCCTCTTCTCCCGAGGAGGCTCGCTACACTGCTGGCTGTGCTCTCGCCTATCAGGCGGGCGCGCAGGGCTCCTCCAGCAGGTCTTGCCTCAGGGGCTGCTTCCCCTGAGTTGAGGGCTGTGGGCGGGAACCCAGACACGCAGGATAAGGCCCCAACCACCTGCACATGTCTCTGCTGGGGAGGAGAGTGCTAGGGAACCTACGTCTCTCATACACTTTCTAGGCACCCACGGAGTCAGCCTCTGGGAGTGTGGGGATGAAAACCCAGCCAGGGGCCCTTGGGAACCTGGTGCTCTCCGTGCGGAGCTTTGTCTGGGCGGCCAAGGAACCGCTGAAGGAGCCCCTGTTTTGCCCTTCGCTTCCCTCTGACAGAGCTTTCACTGCTGGAGCCCTTGGCAGTGTGCAACCCACCAGCCCCTAAGCCCTCCCCAAGGACGCTTGGGACCTAAGTGCAAAGGCAAGGCAGGGTAGGAGCTGAAGGCAGGAAGGCGCCCAGTGGCGTTTCCGAGCCTCACACAGCCTGCTCCTTCCTGGGAGGGAGCCTAAAAGCAAGGCAAGTCTGGGCAAGGCTCGCCTATGGCAAGCATCTGGTGCCAGGAACTCTCTGGCCAGATCGGGCCTCTGAGCAGAGCTAAGAGCTCTGCCGTACTGGAGTCGCACTTAGCTTCGGGTGGAAGCAGGGATTTTCAGCTTGACGGG
>NW_017218254.1:0-12016 GCF_001704415.2 Capra hircus | reverse complement strand
GATTTACGTTGCTGTATGACAGAAACTAACACAGCATTGTAAAAATTATCGTCGAATTAAAAATAAATTTTAAAAAAATTAAAAAAATAAAGCATGAAAACCCTATTTTAAAAGATAGCTGTACCACAACATTTACCTGAATGTTCATAGAAGCACTATTTACAATAGACAAGACATGAAAACAACCTAAGTGTCCATGGACAGATGAACAGATAAGGAAGATGTGAACTATGTGCATATACAATGGAATGTTAGTTGGCCACGAAAAAGAATGACATATTGCCATTTGCAGCAACACAGATGAACCTAGAGATGATCATACTGAATGAAGCAGAGAAAGACAATTCTATGATATCACTTATATGTGCAATCTAAAAAATAATACAATGAATTTATTCACAAAATAGAAACAGACTTCCATAGAAACAGATTTATGCTTCCAAAAAGGAGAAATAAGGAGAGAGGTATAAATTAGTATCTTGGGATTAACAGGTACATGCTGCTATATATAAAAAAGATAAACAACAAGGCTTTACTGTATAGCCAGGGAACTATACAATATAATAATAATAATAATCTATAATGGAAAAGAATCTTAAAAAATATATATATATTACGGAATAACTTTGCTGTATAGCTGAAACACAATATTGTTTAAAAAAAAGCTGCTAAAATAAAAAATATATATAAAGAGGTCAGGTGACAAAGAGGTCCTATCCAAACATGGCAGCACAAAGGCAGCTCCTAAAGGAAGAGTCAGCCCTAGGGAATGATTCAGATAACTGCTTTCTTGGTCACCTGGGCCTGGAACCATCTGTGGGTGGGAGGACAAAAGAGATAACAGTCATGAGGAGGAAATGAAGGACCTGGAAGTGAGAAGAGAAACACAAGCAACACTGAGTGACTCTAAGGAAAACAAAGGTGTTTTGAATTATGCTGGAGACAAGAACGCTGTGATTCTTATCTCTGGTTTAAATGCAGTCCCTGGACACACCTTGTAAGCCAGGAAACTTTATCAGACACCCACATCACATTAGAGTGCTAGCCACAGTCAGAGTAAAGGCTAGTTAGCTCCTCTCTCTGAAGGTCTCTGATGAAGGAGACCATCTTTCCCAACAGCCCTTTGCAATTTCAGGCTTCCTTGCTCTGATCCTGCAAGCACTGTTTCTCAAATCTGAGAATTTCTCCTTGTTCAGGGAAAAAATCAAGGTGGCAATATTTCCCAATAACATTCATTTATGCAGGACTCTATTGAGGTCATATATCAATCTGTTTCTATTTGAACTGTCCTTGGTGCTTTTCCTCAAAGAAAAATGTAAAATTTTACATATTCTTCTTTTAGACTTTACCAATCTTTCACACCCTTTGAAGTGTAAAGACAATTTGAGAATAATATTTTACTGAGCCTAAACTCGCTTCCCTGGTGGCTCAGATGGTAAAGAATCTGCCTGCAATGCAGGAGACTCAGGTTTGATCCCTGGGTTGGGAAGATCCCCTGGAGAAGGGAAAGGCAACCCACTCCAGTATTCTTGCCTGAAGAATTCCATGGACAGAGGAGCCTGGAGGGTTACAGTCCATGGGGTCTCAAAGAGTTGGATATGACTGAGTGACTAACACTTTCACTTTTCTTCAGCTTAAGCTTACGACTAGTCAATTTAGCAAAGGTATATTTTTCCCAACTTTATTATTGCTGATATATCCCATTATAATGCTGACAAATTCCCCCCATGGCAACATACTGGGTTTTATGCAACCTGAAGTCAGTTTGGGCATGCCTATTTCCCTATTTCATCCTCTGTAGTTTTTAAGTTTCTATGAGAATTAAACTGTATGTGTAACTACAGTTATGTGTAACTAATGAATTTTATTACAATTCCACAGGATCTCTTTCCTACTTGTCAGAGTGTCTGACTCTGCGACCCCATGGACTGTAGCCCACCAGGCTCCTCCATATATGGAACTTTCTAGGCAAGAGTAATGGAGTGGGTTGCCATTTCCTTCTTCAGGGGATCTTCCTGACGCAAGGATCGAACCAGGGTCTCCCGCATTGCGGGTAGACACTTTACCGTCTGAGTCACCAGGGAATCCACTAATATTTCATATATAGCTCCTTAAATACAAGTAGTAAACCTGACGTACTTTTATCTAACTTAGGAAAATCGTATATTCAATGGAGAGGATGCAAGGCAGTCTCTATGCAACAGTTGCTGGATCGACCTGGGTTGGCCATACCAGGGACCTGTGGCTTTGTTTCTCAGATGCACATGGGGAAATATACGACAGGATCAGAGGTGAAGAGGATATATACCACGCAGGCACAAGAATGTCTAGAGGCACAGCAGCTTGAGTCAGGAAGAGCGATGTGGGCAAAAAAAAAAACCAAAAACACAAGAGTCATCTTCTAACCATCTTGGACTCATGGTTTGTGAGTCCAAAATATGGAAAGTTCTCCTGATATATGTGTATCACTATAACTCTCCTGGGATTGGCTAGGCTGGGTGGTTTCGCAAAGGTGATGATGGTCACAATATCTAAGTGTTCCACTAAGTACTTATGACTAGTGAAGAGAAGGAAGGAGTGAGCATATTGCTTCTCAATGCTGGGGCCCCACCTCTCATTACAGTTCAGTTCAGTTCAGTTCAGTAGCTCAGTTGTGTCTGACTGTTTGGGACCCCACGGACTGCAGCATGCCAGGCCGCTGTCCATCACAACTCCCAGAATTTACTCAAACTCAAGTCCATCGAGTTGGTGATGCCATCCAACCATCTCATCCTCTGTCGTCCCCTTCTCCTCCCACCTTCAATGTTTCCCAGCATTAGAGTATTTTCGAATGAGTCACCTCTTCACATCGGGTGGCCAAAGTGTTGGAGTTTCAGCTTCAACATCAGTCCTTCCAATGAATATTCAGGACTGATTCCTTTATGATGGACTGGTTGGATCTTCTTGCAGTCCAAGGGACTCTTAAGAGTCTTCTCCAACACCATGGTTCAAAAGTATCAATTCTTCAGCAAAGTATCAGTTCTTCAGTGCTCAGCTTTCTTTATGGTCCAACTCTCACATGACTACTGGAAAAACTATAGCCTTGACTAGACAGACCTTTGTTGGCCAAGTAATGTCTCTGTTTTTTAATATACTGTCTAGGTTGGCCATAACTTTCCCTTCAAAGAGTAAGTGTCTTTTAATTTCATGGCTGCAGTCACCATCTGCAGTGATTTGGGAGCCCAAAAAACAGAAAGTCACTGTTTCCCCATCTATTTGCCATGAAGTGATGGACCGGATGCCATGATCTTAGTTTCTGAACGTTGACTTTTAAGCCAACTTTTCTACTCTCCTCTTTCACTTTCATCTACAGAATCTTTAGTTCTTCCTTAACTTTCTGCCATAAGGTTGGTGTCATCTGCATATCTGAGGTTATTGATATTTTTCCCAGTAAAGGAATGATACTTCTGGGTGAGGAAGCTCAAAAGTGTATCTGTGGCAGAAAAAAAAAAAAAAAAAGGTTATCCAAATTCTTTCTAAAATGAAAGTGAAATATAAAGAATATTAAGTGACTTGCCTAAAGTCACATTGCACTAATTTATCTGAACTGCTATTAAAAAAACCCTCATACTATGCACTACATACTAAGCAATTATCACCAAGCTTATTAAAACCTCTGAAGTCTTGGCCAGTACTTGGTCACTAGGGAAAAGCTAGTTAAGAGTTATGATTTATTGTATGGTTACTTGTACAATGGGAACCATTTTCAATAGGACTTAAGATAGTACGTGTTCTTTTAAAAATGTTACCAGGGGAAAAAAATGTTATCATGAATAGAAAAAATCAGCACTGAAAGAATGATGATTTCTTGACTCAGATTCCAGAATTCGGTCTGGAATGATGATCTGTTGACTGAAGATGATGACAGGGACCATGAGGTAACAGGGAAATATGGCTTTGGCTTTGGAGCTGCAGACGAGCAATGCATGCGCGTGTGCTCAGCCGCTTCAGTCGCTTCCCGGCTCTGTGTGACCCATGAACTGTCGCCCGCCAGGCTCCTCTGTCCACAGAATTCTCCAGGCAAGAATCCTGGAGTCGGTTGTCATTTTCCTTCTCCAGAGAAAATGCATAAGAACATATTATTTTGGAAGAAACACTAGCAATATATTTGGCCATAAAGACCACTGAATATTTAATCCCATGAAGACTAGATAACTTAAATTCACATGACACTGTCAATTTGGTCCCATAACCTGATTTGAATACTAAGTGTTTTCACCTGCCCCTTCCCATTTTCACTGAGACCATTACAGTAAGAGGTGATAAGGAAGGTAGCATATACATGTAGTATGCTTCTACGTCTAGCTCTGTAGTCAGCGTAAATACTTCTGTCTGCTAAAGCACCTGTGACTACACCCAGAAAATCCAACAAATCCGCAAAGTGTAGGGGTCTCTGGGCTGAGCTCAGGAAATGTCAGCCAGTATTTAGGATACAATCAGAGTTCAGAATGGCTCTTGATTTGGCAGGACCCAAGCTAGTTTCCCTACTCTTTCCTTGGGGGTGGTGGTTTAGTTGCTAAGTTGTGTCTGACTCTTGTGACCCCATGGACTGTAGCCCACCAGGCTCCTCTGTCTGAGGGATTTTCCAGGCAAGAATACTGGAGTGGATTGCCATTTCCTTCTCCAGGGGATCTTCCCAACCAGGAAAGTAACTCCATATTCTTGAACAACAAATCTTATGATAGCCAAGACAGAGCATACAAACTACTATTGTCATGTTGGCAAAAATGTTTACAAAACTGTGATATGCCTTCCAACATGCACTGATCTATGGTGAGCCAGAGATTGATGGTAGGAACACCATACAAATGATGTCCCATGACCTAAGACCACAGCTGAGAATGTGTACACCTGGAGCCCCAAATAACATTTGGACCACCTTAGTATTATTGGAAATGGTTACACAGGTTACTCTGACACCAGTGTGGTTTCCAGAACCAGCTAGACTGAGTCTATTATTTAGGCGAGTCTGCACATCTTCCTTCCAGCAGGCAGTGAGGTCTCAGAGGCTACCTTCTGCTATCAGTGCTACATGGGTAAAGTGATCTAAGCTTCTCTACCAAGGTGAGCATGGTCTTACCAGGGCAGAGAACTAAAACTCAGGAAGTGAGGTTACTTGTTCAAGGTCACTAGTAAGGGGGCAAAATGGACTTGGACCCAGGTCTTTGACTACTGATTCCACATTTCCATTATACCTTCTCTATCTAGAATGGCAACCTGCTGAATAGTGCTTCAGGCCCCTTGCAACAATCTTTTCTCTCTTTCGAGATGACAGGAAGGTGCTATTCTCTCTGACCTAGAACTTGCTACCATAGCAGACTTGGAGCCAACAATTGATGGATAACAAATCTGTTCCATGCCGAAAGGCAAGACTATTTCGCTAGATCGCCCTTCTTTTCCTTGCCTCCATCTCCTTCAACTTTCCACACTGTCACATTGTCTTTTCCCAAAGGAAATATGGAGGAAGAGAGCATGGTGCATGAAAGGGCTGCTGATGTGGGTTGAACTGGAGTCACATCCAGGCTGTTCCATCAGCCAGAGTTTGGATGGCCCAGCCTTGGTGAGGAAGGCTATAACCCTTCTTTTACCTGGTGAAGCACAGTCCTCTCAAAGGATCCATCACTCATCAATACTCCTCCTCTGCTTTTGAAACAAGCTTTCAAGTGGACAGTGGTGGATGGCAGATTCTGAGGTCATAATGGAGCTAAAATTTCCTTGCGTAAGTGTCTGTCTGGCATCAGCATGGTTTAGGGCATGTGCTCTGTACTGATCACTATTACTGATATGGGTGAAATCTCCTTTGTCCTTAATGAGAAAGTAAGCCGATTGGAGACAACCACTAATTTCCCTCCTGCCTTGTGTGGTGATGGGATTGAAAGGGGTGTGAAAGTGATAGCAAGTCACATCTCTTCTCCTGACTATAACTTAGATGCTTAATATTTTTTCAGCCCTCTCTTTAATTTCTAGTGATCCTAATAACAAAATTATACAATTGGGGAGGGAGAGACCCATGACAATACTTATCAAACTTTCCAGCATAATAGAATCAGCTGGGATAGTTTTAAATATCCACTGCCCAAGCTATACCCCATACCAATTAAAGCAAATTCTCTGGAGGTCCAGTTATGTTTTCGCATTGTCTAAGATGACTCCAGTATGTAGCCACATTTGAGAAACAATTATAACCGAGGATCAAAACTGGCAGTAGCCAACTGCAGTAACCCATCAAAGGGTTGGCTTGGTTGGAGAAAACTATGCTCTCACTCCTATTTCTTAGGTGCAGCTGGTTTTTACTCTGCTGCCGATGTTGATAATCCCTGGAAGAAAGCAATCTTCTGAATGTAAATATCCTAAACTGTAGCCGGTTCACCTCTTTCCCTCTCTCCACCAAGCTGGGCTTCTTTTTACATAGAAGCAGAGATGATGTGAAGGCCCGTGATTGCACAGGATATATGAGAGCATCAGCATATGAAATGAAGGGGCCCTCCCTCCCCCATGGAGGGCTTCTGGGGTAGTTCAACTGGTAAAGAATCCACCTGCAATGCAGGAGACCTGTGTTCGTTCCCTGGGTTGGGGAAGATCCCCTGGGGGAGGGCATGGCAACCCATTCCAGTATTCTGCCTGGAGACTCCCAGGAGGAGCCTGGCGGGCTGCAGTCCATGTGGTCCCAAAGAATTGGACATGACTAAGTGAGTAAGCATGGCACTAAGTGACTGCATGGCACTAAGTGACTAAGCATGGGAGAGTGTTCACAGCTCTTCAGACACAAGTTATGACATTTCGGTTCCTTGAATTGTGTTAAGATTAAAATCACCCCTTACCTCACACAGAACCTCCCCCAACCTCAGCAAAACATTCAGTCTGGAGTGACTGGGGCCACCATTCTAGCTGGATTGATGCCCCCTTCCTCTTTTGACAACCCCAAAGGAAAATTGGGAAAACTGGGTGAGTGACTCACTCACTTTTGCTTCCGGAACAGCAAGTACTCCCAGGAACACACACATTCCTGTTCACAGGCGTGCTCAGTACTGCGGCCCATCACACTCTTACCCCCTGACTTTCCCAGGGAGTTCTACCCAGGACCTTCCCTGGACTCCATCATGAGGCATTATCATAGGAGCCAGGATTAGGGCCGCAGGACTTTCCTTTTGTGCACATGGCTGACTTTTAGGATGCTTTGTTCACCCCCTACCTCTTGTGTCTCATGTTAGCGAATACAAGGGGTTAGGGTTGTAGCTTGTGGGTGTCGGTCTTCATCTCACTGGTATTCCGCAGCCGACTGGGACCTCAGCCCGTGTGTCCCTTCAGTGTCTGTTCTTCTCAGTCACACGTTTCCTGGCGGATCCTCGTGTTCTGCTAGTGCTTCTCACTCATGTTTCCTTCTGCGCAGGTGTCACCAGTGTTCATCCTGCTTCCCCGGCCACACTGCCAACCAACCCTACAGAAGCCAGATCTTCCCTCTGCCTCAACCCTACCCAGCCCCTCTGTCCTCTGAGGAGCACCACGCAACTGGGCAAAGTCCTGGAGCCTGGGTACCTGGGCAGCAGTGGCCAGTGGGACATGATGAGGCCTCAGAAAAGGAGCATATCCAGGGACCTATCCTCAGGCTCCTCCAAGTACCAGCTTCACTCCAAGCCCACAGGTAAACACAAACCCAAGTAGGTCAGCCTGTGAAATGGAAGTCTCATTTAGGATCCACCCCTTTCCTACCTGGAGAAGGCAAACAGCGACCCACTCCATTACTCTTGCCTGGAAAATCCCATGGATGGAGCAGCCTGGTGGCTGTTGTCCATGGGGTTGCTGGGAGTTGGACCACGACTGAGCGACTTCACTTTCACTTTTCACTTTCATGCATTGGAGAAGGAAATGGCAACCCACTCCAGTGTTCTTGCCTGGAGAATCCCAGGGACGGGGGGAGCCTGGTGGGCTGCCGGTCTCTGGGGTCACACAGAGTCGGACACGACTAAAGCGACTTAGCAGTAGCAGAAGCAGCCTTTCCTATCTGGGCAGCATTTTGCATGTCTCCTCTAGTCCCTGCTCACAGAGTAGGAATAAAGGAAACGGCCCTGGCAGTGCTGAGTCCTTCCAAGCACATCCTTCATTCGCCCCACCCTGGGCCTCAGGGTGAAGCAAGGGGTGTGAGAGAGTCAGTGACCTATGTTCTCTCACACTCGTGCCCTTCTCAGTCCCCTGCTCCCTGGTCCATCCCAGCCCACTCTCAGACCCTTCCAGAATGCCCGGTGCCAACATTCACAGAACATTCTTCCATCATCAGGAGTTATTACAGAAAGAGGAGTTTATTTCTACACAGATCCTCACCCCCATAAACATATCCTGTGTACAAACCCAATTCAAACTCTCCTCTGATTCCTAGCTCCTTGGTCTCCACTTGCTGGAGAGGTGCAGCCACACAGGTTAATGCTGGGATGCCGCCCAGTTCCAAGAGAAGAGAACTGGGATTCTCAGAAATAGGCTGCGTCCAGGCAAAATGAAGCATTTGCTGCAATCACATGTTTATTAGCACCCTGGACATTAGGCACCACTCCCACTGCTCTTTCCTAAATTTTTCTTTTTGTTCTTGGGGGTGTTTTTTTCCTCCTCTGTTATCAGTCTTCATATCCCTGGATCAGTGCAGACTCTTCTTTCCGTATAAAAAGAATTTGAGGGATTTCTTCAGTACCAGTCGTTAACCATGTCAACTCATCCTGACTTTTATCTTGGGCCTTCCCTCTAAGAGGGGCATAAGGGCTTTCTCCCTCACTAAAGGATATTTGGTCACGCATCAATAGAAGGAAAGGTATTAGGGTATAGAATGATAGGAAGGCCTCACTCTAAATCACACTCAAGAGGTGGTCACACCTTTCCAGGTACTAGGCTAACATCCACAACCTTCAATTACTTTCCTAAAAACATGTGAAGGTCCCTTACACTTACCAGTTATCCTGATAACTGTACATGTATTACAGCTCCCTTACACATACCCCTGTAGGGGAGGATGCCCACGAGGTTGCTTAGGCCGAAGGGGCTGTCCTGTGTTTGATGCCAGTATACTCTTCAAGCAAGCTCACCTAAACTTCTGGATGTCTGAATGAGAGAGGATGGTGATATTTAGGGAGTTTGCTGGCCAAGCCCCACCCCCCCACATGTGACCAGGACGCTCATCTCTACCTCCTCCTGTCCTCGTGGGTGGCGACAGAGGCTGACCTGCTAGAGGAGCATCTTGGGTGAAATCTGGAACCTGTGCCAGTGCCTGGAGGAGTCCATCTGCATTAATGACTGCCTGTGGGAACAGCTGGAACACAGGCTCAGTTTCACTGCCTGCAGAAGCTTTTGAAGAGGCCCAGGGCCTCCTATTTCTGGTCTATTTAGGGAGAATCTGGAGGTTGCCCTTGGGAAGAACTTTGCAGATTTCACAGCACTGTGGTCTGCTTTCCTCCACTTGCTTCTTACAGCCAGGCAAACGCAGGGACAAGGACCATTCCCCTCCCTTTTTGTGGTGGTATCTGAGTGCAGAGAGTAACTCTCCTCACTGCAGATCAAACCAGGTCTGGTCCCCAGAATCCTGACGTCTCACCCATCCGAAATCTGCTCATTCGCTGCCTGCTGACTACTGTGCCCTGGTCCTGTGATTGGCACGTGCTGGAGCCAGGTCTACAGGGCCTCCCCAGCACTCACTGAGGTGGCCTTCCTGCCCACACTCTCCCCCAGGCTGCTGACACTGGGAGGCCAGACCTTTTTCACATGCCCTTATCTTGCCAAAAACTGAAGGAGCAGCACCAACTTAGGATTAGGGCCTCCTGAACAGCTCACCCAAGGCACAGAAAATGCATGCAAAGAGCCCATGCAGAGGAGACACAGGAAAGCCAGGTGTTCAGCCCAGCAGACTTTGTGCCACCAGGATGTGAGCCTCAGAGTTTTCTGCTGAGTTGGGACAGTGTCTTTGGAGACAGAGAATGAACAAACAGAGATCCTCTGTTACCCAAATGGTGTAACTTACCTGCTTGCACTTCTCAGGAGAGGATCTACCTCTAAATCCTACAGTCCAGGCCTGGAGTCCACACCTCAGCTCTCCAATGCAAGCAAAGTCCTTAGGGAAGAAAACCAGCTTCAGCTCAGTCACATTTTCAGGGCCAGGAGGGCATTTCTAGATCCATTTCCTCCCTGGCCGCACCAATCACCAATCAGAGAATCAAAGAAAGAAGGTGGAGAGAACAGAGCTGCTCAGACCCACCAACCCAAGCTCCATAGCATTTCTCATTCTTTAAAGGACTACTTTCTAACAATCCCAACCATGGGCCCTCAGACCTAGGCTCCAGAGAGGAGGAGCTTTAGGAAATCCACCACTTCTGTGCAACCCACTTGCAGATATTCAGTCATTAGCTATCAAACTGGACCCCAGTCAGTGCCTATCCTACCTCCCCATTGCGGGGGACTGCCCATGAAGGGTTAAGTCTTGGGAGCTGCTCGCATTATGCAGAGCCTTAGGCACGTTCCTAAGCTCCCTGTCCTGCCCCCCTGAAGAATTTACTACCCTTAAGGCTCCGGGACGTCTAGTTCTTGCAACATTTCATAGAAGATAGATTAGCTTATTGTTAGAAGATAGATTATCTTATTGTGATCTGTACACAACGGTAAGGGTCTTGTGATTGTGTTTGGAGATTAATAACAACCTTGTGAATGTCAGAAGTCACGTACTTTATCCTATATATACTGCAGCACAATAAAGAAAGGTATCAGCCATTTTGGTCTGATCCTCTCAACCCATCTTTTGTCTCTCTCTTATTTTTCTTAGCGGGGACGCTCCATTCTCTCCCTGTGCAGGTGCGACTCTTGCTTGTGCTGGCCGCGGCAGGTGGCGCCCAACGTGGGGCTCGATTTCGACAGTTTTCCTCGCCACTACTCTTATTAGCTAAAAAGAGTGAGTATATACGTATACAAGTGAATTTAAATTGAGGAGGAGTAGTAAGGTATATAGTTAAGAGTATAAATATGGGACAGACGCATAGTCGTCAATTGTTTGTACATATGTTATCTGTAATGTTGAAACATCGGGAAATTACTGTTTCCAAACCTAAATTAATCAATTTTTTTATTTATTGAGGAAGTTTGCCCTTGGTTCCCCAGAAAAGTACAGTAAATTTAGAAACATGGAAAAAGGTAGGGGAACAAATTCGGGCTCATTATACTCTACATGGCCCTGAAAAGGTCCCTGTTGAAACTTTATCCTTTTGGACACTAATTCGTGATTGTCTGGACTTTGATAATGATAATTAAAACGTTTAGAAAATTTACTGAAACAGGAAGAAAATCCTCTACATGTTCCTGATCCGGAACCCAGGTATGCTGTTCCCAAGGGAGTTGAAGGCGACCCTCCGTTTTCTAAATTATCGCGTCCTTCAGATAATGATGATTCACTTTCATCCACAGATGAGGCGGAATTAGACGAAGAAGCTGCTAAATACCATCAAGAAGATTGGGTTTTTTAGCACAAGAAAAGGGGGGCGTCAACGTCTAAAGATGATTTGGTTAAATGTTTTAAAAAAACCTCACTGTTGCTTTACAGAGTTCAGGAATTAAGCTTCCCATTAGCAACTCTAATCTCCTTCTGCTCCGCCTCTTCCCCCTGCCTATGCTCCTTCTGTTATAGCAGGTCTCGATCCCCTCCGGGGCCTCCTCCTCCTCCTCCATCTGAAATTATGTCTCCGCTGCAAAAGGCATTGAAACAAGCACAACGACTTGGTGAGGTCGTCTCCGATTTTTCTCTTGCTTTTCCTGTCTTTAAAAATAAAACCAGCGTTTTTATGAAGCGCTGCCTTTCAAACAATTAAAAGAGTTAAAGATTGCTTGCTCACAATATGGTCCTACCGCTCCCATTCACTATTGCTATGATAAAAATTTGGGTACTCAAAATCTACCCCCAAATGATTGGAAACAAATAGCTAGGGCCTGTCTTTCGGGGGAGATTATTTACTATAGA
>NW_017218253.1:0-12017 GCF_001704415.2 Capra hircus | reverse complement strand
GGACCCCTGTGGAAAGCCTCGTGGGAAAGCCTTGTTGGAAAGCTCGTGGGAAAGCCTGAGGGAAACCACTGATCCCTTGATCCACGCGACTGGAGCATGACACTGCTGCTACAGCTAGGGAGGAAAGCACAGTGCATCCCCACTCGAGACGAGGACTGACCCCTGGGAGACTCCAGAAGACCCCAAGATCCATGTCAGCACTGCAGAGGAAACCTCAGGTTCCGGCACTGACTCCACACAAGGTCTTAGGCCCCGGCATCGACGGAGAGGAATCCCGAGAGGCCCGAGCAATTCGCATGGGACTGGCCTTTTCTGAGGGCCCAGAGCGGGTCGTTGAGGTCCCCGTCGTAAGTCGAGAGCAACTGCCCTATCTCGAGAAAATCCAGGAGGTCTCCCCTCCAGGCGAGATGAGGCCCATTTCTGCTGAGGCGTCGAGGCTATCACACCTAATCTCTGGAACTTCCAAACGGTGCTTCACACTCTGGCTGCAACTCAAGATGTTCCCCTACATACCGTTTCCACTCGAGAGGAAGCACGAGAGTCCCGCCCACATCCAGAGGAGCCCCGTTTCTGCCTACTAGCTCGAGAGAGGGATCCTTTCCCTGCGTCATCGGGAAAGAAATCCCGGCGTTCCCGTCGCATCTCAAGAGGAGGCGCTCTCCACAGGAAAGGCGAGAGGAACTCCAGGGTCGTGCCACCATTCCAGAGGCCGCAGATGTCTCAGTCCATTCCAGGGAAAACTTTTTTCCCTGCACTGCCTCGACTTTCAAGCCGAGGATCGACTCACACCACGGTGGCACGGACAGCCCCTGTGGGAAAAGCCTCGTGGGAAAGCCTGAGGGAAAGACACAGATCCCTTGATCCACGCGAAGGGAAGCGCGACACTGCTGCTACAGCTCGGGAGGAAAGCGCACGTGCATGCCCCCACTCGAGACGAGGACTGACTCCCCTGGGGAGACTCCAGAAGTACCCCAAGATCAATGTCAGCCCTGGACAGGAATCCTCTGGTTCCGGCACCTACTCCACACAAGGTCTTAGGCCCCGGCATCGACGGGAGAGAGAATCCGAGAGGCCCCCAGCAACTCGCATGCGGACTGGCCTTTCCTGAGGCCACCAAAGCGGGTCCCTGAGGTCCCCGTCGTAAGTTGAGAGCACCTTCCGCAATTCGAGAAAATCCAGGAGGTTTTCCCCTCCAGGCGAGATGAGGCCCATTTCCGCTGAGGCGTCTCGAGGCTAATCACACCTAACCTCTGGAACTTCCAAAGGGTCATTCACACCCTTGCTGCAACTCAAGAATTCCCAGACATACCCGTCTCCACTTGAGAGGAAGCACGAGAGTCCCGCCCACATCCAAAGGAGCCCGTTTCCGTCTCCTAGCTCGAGAGGAGGATCCTTTCCCAGCGTGGTCGGAAAGAATTCCCGGCGTTCCCGTTGCATCTCAACAGGAGGCGCTCTCCACAGGAAAGGCGAGAGGAACTCCAGGTCATCGCCACCATTCCCAGAGTCCCCTAGATGTCTCAGTCCATTCCAAGGGAAAACTGTTTTCCCTGCACTGCCTCCGACTTTCAAGCCGAGGGATCGACTCACACCCGACGGTGGCAAGTTGGAACAGCCCTGTGGGAAAGCCTCGTGGGAAAGCCTCGAGGGAAAGCCACAGATCCCTTGATCCACGCGTAAGGGAAGCGTGACACTGCTGCTACAGGCTCGGGAGGAAAGCGCACGTGCATGCCCCCACTCGAGACGGGGACTGACCTCCCCTGGGGAGACTGCCAGAAGTACCCCAAGATCCATGTCAGTAGGGAGAGGAACCCTCAGGTTCCGGGCACCGGACTCCACACAAGGGCTTAGGCCCCAGGCATCGAAGGGAGAGGTATCCCGAGAGGCCCCCGAGCAACTCGCATGGGGACTGGCTTTCCTGAGGCCCCCAGAGCGGGTCCCTGAGGTCCCCGTCGTAAGTCGAGAGCACCTGCCGCAAACTCGAGAAAATCCAGGAGGTTCTCTCCCTCCAGGCGAGATGAGGCCCATTTCCGCTGAGGCGTCTCCAGGATATTCACCTTAACTCTGGAACTTCCAAAGGGTTCTTCACACCCTTTGCTGCAACTCAAGAAGTTCCCCGACATACTGTCCTCCTCCTCGAGAGGAAGCACGAGAGTCCCGCCCACATCCAGAGGGGCCCCGTTTCCGCCTGCTAGCTCGAGAGGAGGTATCCTTTCCCTTCGTGGTCGGGAAAGAATTCCCGGCGTTCCCGACGCCATCTCAAGAGGAGGCTCTCTGTACAAGAAAGGCGAGAGGAACTCCAGGGTCGTGCCACCATTCCCAGAGTCCCCCAGATGTCTCAGTACATTCCAGGGAAATCTGTTTTCCCTGCACTGCCTCGACTTTCAAGCCGAGGATCGACTCACCAACATGGTGACAGGTGGGACAGCCCTGTGGAAAAGCCTCGTGGGAAAGCCTCGTGGGAAAGCCTCGAGGGAAAGCCGCATACCCTTGATCCACGCATAGGAAGCGTGACACTTGCTGCTACAGCTCGGGAGGAAAGGGCACGTGCATGCCCCCACTCGAGACGAGGACTGACTCCCCTGGGGAGACACCAGAAGTACCCCAAGGTCCATGTCAGCACTGGAGAGGAATCCTCAGGTTCCGGCACCGAGTCCACACAAGGTCTTAGGCCCCGGCATCGACAGGGAGAGGAATCCCGAGAGGCCCCCGAGCAACTCGCATGGGGACTGGCCTTTCCTGAGGCCACCAGAGCGGGTCCCTGAGGTCCCGTCGTAAGTCGAGAGCACCTGACGCAACTCGAGAAAATCCAGGAGGTTCTCCCCTCCAGGCGAGATGAGGCCCATTTCCGCTGAGGAGTCTCGAGGCTAATCACATCTAACATCTGGAACTTCCAAAGGGTCCTTCACACCCTTGCTGCAACTCAAGAAGTTCCCCGACATACCCGTCTCCACTGGAGAGGAAGCACGAGAGTCCCGCCCACATCCAGAGGAGCCCCGTTTCCGCCTCCTAGTTCGAGGGAGGGATCCTTTCCCAGCGTGGTCGGGAAAGAATTCCCGGCGTTCCCGTTGCATCTCAAGAGGAAGCGCTCTCCACAGGAAAGGCGAGAGGAACTCCAGGGTCGTGCCACCATTCCCAGAGTCCCCGGATGTCTCAGTCCATTCCAGGGGAAAACTGTTTTCCCTGCACTGCCTCGACTTTCAAGCCGAGGATCGACTCACACCACGGTTGCACGTGGGACAGCCCTGTGGGAAAGCCTCGTGGGAAAGCTTCGAGGGAAAGACACAGATCCCTTGATCCACGCGAAGGGAAGCGCGACACTGCTGCTACAGCTCGGGAGGAAAGCGCACGTGCATGCCTCCACTCGAGACCAGGAACTGACTGCCCTGGGGAGAATCCAGAAGTACCCTCAAGATCCATGTCTGCACTGGAGAGGAATCCTCAGGTTCCGGCACTGAGTCCACACAAGGTCTTAGGCCCCAGCATCGACGGGAGAGGAATCCCGAGAGGCCCCCGAGCAACTCCCATGGGGACTGGCCTTTACTGAGGCCACCAGAACGGATCCCTGAGGCCCCTTCGTAAGTCGAGAGCACCTGCCGCAACTCGAGAAAATCCAGGAGGTTCTCCCCTCCAGACGAGATGACGCCCATTTCCGCTGAGGCAAGTAGGGGGTAATCACACTTAAACTCTGGAACTTCCAAAGGGTCTTTCACACCCTTGCTGCACCTCAAGAAGTTCCCCGACATACCCGTCTCCACTCTAGAGGAATGGGAGAGTCCCGCCCATATCCAGAGTGGCCCCGTTTCCGCCTGCTAGCTCGAGAGGAGGGTTCCTTTCCCTGCGTGGTCGGGAAAGAATTCCTAGCGTTCCCGTCGCATCTCAAGACGAGGCGCTCTCCACAGGAAAGGCGAGAAGAACTCCAGGATCAGGCCCCATTCCCAGAGTCCCCAAGATGTCTCAGTCCATTCCAGGGAAACCTGTTTTCCCTGCACTGCCTCGACTTTCAAGCCGAGGATCGACTCACACCACGGTGGCACATGGGACAGCCCTGTGGGAAAGCCTCGTGGGAAAGCCACAGATCCCTTGATCCTCGCGAAGGGAAGCGTGACACTGCTGCTACAGCTCGGGAGGAAAGCGCACGTGCATGCCCCCACTCGAGACGAGGACTGACTCCCCTGGGGAGACTCCAGAAGTACCCCAAGATCCATGTCAGCACTGGAGAGGAATCCTCAGGTTCCGGCACCGAATCCACACAAGGTCTTATGCCGGGGTCCAGCCCCGGTGGATCCAGGGAATTCGAAGGGTGGACGGCGTTGGTGTGGAAAGACTTGTTTATTTATTGATGTAAGATTACATTAGGAAACTATAGTGTAGTAAGAAGATTAAGTGGAGGAAGAGTGGTGAATAGCTTGGTTTTCGCGGGACGGCCAATAAAATTCCAGACAAGGAATTTGCACCACCTACGTTGGGCCACCGGCGCCCGCTTGAATATCTAAGGGTGCCTCGCCTTAAGCTCCCTTTCATGCGGGTCTTAAACAGCCAGGCCAAGTAAGTAGACCTGGCGAGCCTCCGCACTCCATGTGGAGATTCAGCCTGAAGTTATAGTAAAGAGCAGAGAGAAGGAAAGGTAGAGAAGAAGAAAGAGGGAGAAAGACACAGGGGGAGCCAGAGTCCCAAGAAACCAGGCTGAGAGACTAGTTCGAGAAGCTGGTCCGAGAAACTGGCCCCCGGCCCCTGGCCTCCTCCTTTATTGTTCAGAAGGTCTTTTATACTTTTGATAATACATGGAGATCAATGGATAACACAAAATTATGTAGTGTTCGCAACCCAGATTCTTTCTGTATATCATTTTGTATACAAAAGGTCTCAGGTAATTTACATTATCTTCTGGCCAAGAGGATTGTTAACACTTTTTGGCTCTCTTCCTTAATGAATGTTAATTTTGTTTCCCCCTGAAGTGTTTTTCTTTAATCTGCATCTCCTTAAAGCACTAAAGTTACATCTCTATAGAACAAAGGTGCAGTGGGTTATAACAAAGAAGGTACTTAACTCAAAGATCTAATGTTGCTAATACCAGGTCTACTACTTGTTTTTCACATACCAACTATATCTAAAAATAAAGGATATGAAAATTTGGCAGCAAGCATTGACCCAAAAAATGAAACTTTTAATCAGTCCTATTCTAAAGATTCTGACTTCTCAGAAGCTCCTGCATTCCTAGGATGTTTTAAGCTTCCTGTGCCTCCGGCGGTCAGGAGGCCTCAAACAATCACAAGCGCAGCTGTACGAGTTCTACAGGCAGGCTAGAAAGCCATCAGAGGGTTTTTGGATTGAAACACTCTTTCAAATGCAGAAGACTAACGCCCTGAATTGACTTTTTCCAGAAAAGGTCAGAAGAGTGAAAAAGTAGAGCACAAAAACCGGCAGATTTTTGTTGGGGTACATGCTTAAAAATTTCCAGAGGGGTCCCTGAAGTCTGAGCACGCCTTGCGTATGTCAGCTTCCTTCCTCATAACCTTGTCACGGGCGGGCTTCCTCACACTGGCTCCCGGCAGGCTTAGGCCCCGGCATCGACGGGAGAGGAATCCCGAGAGGCCCCCGAGGAACTCGCTTGGGGACTGGCCTTTCCTGAGGCCACCAGAGCGGGTCCGTGAGGTCCCCGTCGTAAGTCAAGAGCACATGCCCCAACTCGAGAAAATCCAGGAGGTTCTCCCCTCCAGGCGACATGAGGCCCATTTCCGCTGAGGCGTCTCAAGGCTAATCACACCTAACATCTGGAACTTACAAAGGGTCTTTCACACCCTTGCTGCAACTCAAGAAGTTCCCCGACATACCCGTCTCCACTCGAGAGGAATCACGAGAGTCCCGCCCTCATCCAGAGGAGTCCCGTTTCCGCCTCATAGCTAGAGAGGAGGGATCCTTCCCCTGCGTGGTCGGGAAAGAATTCCCGGCATTTCCGTCGCATCTCAAGAGGAGGCGCTCTCCACAGGAAAGGCGAGAGGAACTCCAGGGTCGTGCCACCATTCCCAGATCCCCCAGATATCTCAGTCCATTCCAGGGAAACCTGTTTTCCCTGCACTGCCTCGACTTTCAAGCCGAAGATCGACTCACACCACGGTGGCACGTGGGACAGCCCTGTGGGAAAGCCTCCTGGGCAAGCCTGGAGGGAAACCACAGATCCCTTGATCCACGCGAAGGGAAGCGTGACACTGCTGCTACTCCTCGGGAGGAAAGCGCACGTGCATGCCGCAACTCGTGACGAGGACTGACTCCCCTGCGGAGACTCCAGAAGTACCCCAAAATCCATGTCAGCACTGGAGAGGAATCCTAAGGTTCCGCCACCGACTCCACACAAGGTCTTAGGCCCCGGCATCGACAGGAGAGGAATCCCGAGAGGCCCCTAGCAACTCGCATGGGGACTGGCCTTTCCTGAGGCCACCAGAGCGGGTCCCTGTGGTCCCCGTCGTAAGGCGAGAGCACCTGCCGCAACTCGAGAAAATCCAGGAGGTTCTCCCCTCCAGGCGAGATGAGGCCCATTTCCGCTGAGGCGTCTGGAGGCAAATCACACCTAACCTCTGGAACTTCCAAAGGGTCCTTCACGCCCTTGCTGCAACTCTACAAGTTCCCCGACATGCCCATCTCCACTCGAGAGGAAGCACTAGAGTCAGGCCCACATCCAGAGGAGCCCCGTTTCCGCCTCCTAGCTCGAGAGGAGGTATCCTTTCCCTTCGTGGTCGGGAGAGAATTCCCCGAGTTCCCGTCGCATCTCTAGAGGAGGCGCTCTCCAGAGGAAAGGCGAGAGGAACTCCAGGGTCGTGCCACCATTCCCAGAGCCCCCCAGATGTCTCAGTCCATTCCAGGGAAACCTGTTTTCCCTGCACTGCCTCGACTTTCAAACCAAGGATCGAGACACACCACGGTGGCACGTGGGACAGCCCTGTGGGAAAGCCTCGTGGGAAAGCCTCGAGGGAAAGCCACAGATCCCTTGATCCACGCGAAGGGAAGAGTGACACTGCTGCTACAGCTCGGGAGGAAAGCGCAAGTGCATGCCCCCACTCGAGACGAGGACGGACTCCCCGCGGGAGACTCCAGAAGTACCCCAAGATCCATGTCAGCACTGGAGAGGAATCCTCAGGTTCCGGCACGGACTCCACACAAGGTCTTAGGCCCCGGCATCGACGGGAGAGGAATCCCGAGAGGCCCCAGTGGAACTAGCATGGGGACTCTTCTTTCCTGAGGCCACCAGAGCGGGTCCCTGAGTTCCCCGTCGTAAGTCTAGAGCACCTGCCGCAACTCGAGAAAATCCAGGAGGTTCTCCCCTCCAGGCGAGATGAGGCCCATTTCCGCTGAGGCGTCTCGAGGCTCATCACACCTAACCTCTGGAACTTCCAAAAGGTCTATCACACCCTTGCTGCAAATCAAGAAGTTCCCCAACTTACCTGTCTCCACTCGAGAGGAAGCACGAGAGTCCCGCCCTCATCCAGAGGAGCCCCGTTTCCGCCTCCTAGCTCGAGGGCAGGGATCCTTTCCCTGCGTGGACGGGAAAGAATTCCCGGCGTTCCCGTCGCATCTCAAGAGGAGGCGCTCTCCACAGGAAAAGCAAGAGGAATTCCAGGGTCGTGTCACCATTCCCAGAGTCCCCCAGATGTCTCAGTCCATTCCAGGGAAACCTGTTTTCCCTACACTGCCTCGACTTTCAACCCGAGGATCGACTCACAACACGGTGGAACATGGGACAGCCCTGTGGGAAAGCCTCGTGGGAAAGCCTAGCGGGAAAGCCTCGAGGGAAATCCACAGATGCCGTGGTCCAGGCGAACGGAAGCGCAACACTTCTGCTACAGCTGGGGAGGAAAGCACACGTGCATGTCCCACTCGAGACGAGGACTGACTCCCCTGGGGAGACTCCAGAAGTACCCCAAGATCCATGTCAGCACTGGAGAGCAATCCTCAGGTTCCGGCACCGACTCCACACGAGGTCTTATGCCCCGGCATCGACGAGAGAGGAATCCCAAGAGGCACCCGAGCAATTCGCATGGGGACTGGTCTTTCGTGAGGCCACCAGAGCGGGTCCCTGAGGTACCCGTCGTAAGCCGAGAGCGCCTGCCACAACTCAAGAAAATCCAGGAGTTTCTCCCCTCCAGGCGAATGAGGCCCATTTCCACTGAGGTGTTTCGAGGCTAATCACACCTAACCTCTGAAAATTCCAAACGGTCCTTCACGCCATTGCTGCAACTCAAGAAGTTCCCCGACATACCCGTCTCCACTCGAGAGGTAGCACGACAGTCACGAACACATCCAGAGGAGCCCAGTTTCCGCCTCCTAGCTCGAGAGGAGGGATCCTTACCCTGCGTTTTCGGGAAAGAATTCCCGGCGTTCCGTAGCATCTCAAGAGGAAGCGCTCTCCACAGGAAAGGCGAGAGGAACTCCAGGGTCGTGCCACCATTCCCAGAGTCCCCCAGAGGTCTCAGTCCATTCCAGGGAAACCTGTTTTCCATGCACTGCCATGACTTTCAAGCCGAGAAACGACTCACACAACGGTGGCATTTGGGACAGCCGTGTGGGAAACCCTCGTGGGAAAGCCTCGAGGGAAAGCCACAGATCCCTTACTGCCCGCGAAGGGAAGCGCGACACTGCAGCTAGAGCTCAGGAGTAGAGCCCACCTGCATGCCCCCATTCGAGACGAGGACTGACTCCCGTGGGGAGACTCCAGAAGTACCCCAAGATCCATGTCAGCACTGGAGAGGAATCCTCAGGTTCCGGCACCCACTCCACACGAGATCGTAGGCCCCGGCATCGACGGGAGAGGAATTCCGAGAGGTCCCCGAGCAACTGGCCTGGGGACTGGCCTTTCTTGAGGCCACCAGAGCGGGTCCCTGAGGTCCCCGGTGGTAAGTCGAGAGCACCGGCCGTAACTCTTGAAAATCCAGGAGGTTCTCCCCCTCCAGGCGAGATGAGGCCCTTTTCGGATGAGGCTCCTCTAGGCTAATCACACCTAAACGCTGGAATTTCCCAAGGATCCTTAACACCCTTGCTGCAAGGCAAGAAGTTCCCCGACATACCCCGACTCCACTCGAGAAGAAGGACGAGAGTCCCGCCCACATCCAGAGGAGCCCTGTTTCCGCCTCATAGCTCTAGAGGAGTGATCCTTTCCCTGCGTGGTCAGGGAAAGAATTCCCGGCGTTCTTGTCGCATCTCAAGAGGAGGCGCTCACCACTTGAAACGCGAGAAGAACTCCAGGTTCGTGCCACCGTTCCCACACTCCCCCAGATGTCTCAGTCCATTCCAGGGAAACCTGTTTTCCCTGCACTGCCTCGACTTTCAAGCCGAGGATCGACGCACACCTCGGTGGCACGTGGGACCGCCCTGTGGGAAAGCCTCCTCGTGGGAAAGCCTCTAGGGAAAGACACAGATCCCTTGATCCACGCGAAGGTAAGCGTGACACTGCTGCTTCAGCTCGGGAGGAAATCGCACGTGCATGCCCCAACTCGAGACGAGGACTGACTCCCTGGGGAGACTCCAGAAGTTACCCCAAGATCCATGCTGGCACTGTAGAGGAATCCTCAGGTTGCCACACTGACTCCACACAAGTCCTTAGGCCCAAGCATCGAAGGGAGAGAAATCCCTAGAGGCCCCCGAGCAACTCGCAATGGGACTGGCCTTTCCTGAGGCCACCAGAGTGGGTCCCTGAGGTCCCAGTCGTAAGTCGAGAGCACCTGGCCGCAACTCGAGAAAATCCAGGAGGTTCTCCCCTCCAGGCGAGAAGAGTCTCATTTCCGCTGAGGTTTCTCGAGGCTAATCACACCTTACCTCTGGAACTTCCAAAGGGTCCTTCACACCCTTGCTGCAACTCAAGAAGTTCCCCGACATACCCGTCGCCACTCGACAGGAAGCACGAGAATCCCACCCACACCCAGAGGAACCCTGTTTTCCGCGTCCTAGCTCGAGAGGTGGGATCCTTTCCCTGCGTGGTCGGGATAGAATACCCGCGTGTTCCCGTCACATCTCAAGAGGAGGCGCTCTCCACAGGAAAGGCGAGAGGAACTCCAGGGTCGTGCCACCATCCCAGAGTCCCCTGGATGTCTCAGTCCATTCCAGGGAAACCTTTTTTCCCTGCACTGCCTTGACTTTCAAGCCGAGGATCGACTCACACCACGGTGGCACGTGGGACAGCCCTGAGGGAAAGCCTCGTGGGAAAAGCCTCTTGGGAAGCCACAGATCCCTTGATCCACGCGAAGGGAAGCTTGACACTGCTACTACCAGCTCGGGAGGAAAGCGCACGTGCATCGACCCACTCGAGACAAGGACTGACTCCACTGGGGAGACTCCAGAAGTACCCCAAGATCCTTGTCAGCACTGGAGAAGAATCCTCAGGTTCCGGCACCGGACTCAACACAAGGTCCTAGGCCCCAGGCATCGACGGCAAGAGGAAACCCGAGAGGCCCCCGAGCAACTCGCATGGGGACTGGCCTGTCCTGAGGCCACCAGAGCGGGTCCCTGAGGACCCCATCGTAAGTCGAGAGCGCCTTGCCGCAACTCGAGAAAATCCAGGAGGTTCTACCCTCCCAAGCGAGATGAGGCCCATTTCTGCTTAGGCCAAATAGGGGGTAATCACACTAAACTCTGGAATTTCCTAAGGGTCCTTCACACCCTTGCTGCAACTCAAGAAGTTCCCCGACATACCCGTCTCCACTCAAGAGGAACACGAGAGTCCCGCCCACTTCCAGAGTGGCCCCCGTTTCCGCCTGCTAGCTCGAGAAGGCAGGGATTCTTTCCCTGCGTGGTCGGGAAAGAATTCCTAGGCGTTCCTGTCGCATCTCAAGAGGAGGCGCTCTCCACAGGAAGGCGAGAGGAACTCCCAGGATCAGGCCCCATCCCACGAGTCACCCTGATTTCTCAGTCTATTCCAGGGAAACCTGTTTCCCTGCACTGCTTCGACTTTCAAGTCGCGGCATCAACTCACACCACGGTGGCACGTGGGACAGCCCTGTGGGAAAGCCTCGTGGGAAAGGCTCGTGGGAAAGCCTCGAGGAAAGCCCCCTGATCCCTTGATCCACGCGAAGGGAAACGTGACACTGCTGCTACAGCTCGGGAGGAAAGCGCACGTGCATGCCCCCTCGAGACGAGGACTGACTCCCCTGGGGAGACTTCAGAAGTACCCCAAGATCCATGTCAGCACTGGAGAGAAATCCTCAGGTTCCGGCACTGACTCCACACAAGGTTTTAGGCCCCAGCATCGACGGGAGAGGAAACCCGAGAGGCCCCGAGAGGCCCCCGAGCAACTCGAAAGGGGACTGGCCTTTCCTGAAGCCACCAGAGCGGGTCGCTGAGGTCCCCGTCATAAGTCGAGAGCACCTGCCGCAACTCGAGAAAAATCCAGGAGGTTCTCCCGTCCAGGAGAGATGAGGCCCATTTCCGCTGAGGCGTCTCGAGGCTAATCACACCTAACCTCTGGAACTTCCAAAGGGTCCTTCACACCCTTGCTGCAACTCAAGAAGTTCCCCGACATACCCGACTCCACTCGAGAGGAAGCACGAGTGTCCCGCCCACATCAAGAGGAGCCCCGGTTCCGCCTCCTAGCTCGAGAGGAGGGATCCTTTCCCTGCGTGTCGGGAAAGAATTCCCGGCGTTCCCGTCGCATCTCAAGTGGAGGCGCTCTTCACAGGAATGGCGAGAGGAACTCCAGTGTCGTACCACATTCCCAGAGTCCCCCAGATGTCTCAGTCCATTCCAGGAAACCTGTTTTCCCTGCACTGCCTCGACTTTCAAGCCGAGGATCGACTCACACCACGATGGCACGTGGGACAGCCTGTGGGAAAGCCTCGAGGGGAAAGCCCCTGATCCCTTGATGCTCGCGAAGGAAGCGTGACACTGCTGCTACAGCTCGTGAGGAAAGCGCACGTGCATGCCCCCACTCGAGACGAGGACTGACTCCCCTGGGGAGACTCCAGAAGTACCCCAAGATCCATATCAGCACTGGATTGGAATCCTCAGTTTCCGGCACCGATTCCACACAAGACCTT
>NW_017218252.1:0-12017 GCF_001704415.2 Capra hircus | reverse complement strand
TTCTTTCCGACCACGCAGGAAAGGATCCCTCCTCTCGAGCTATAGGCAACGGGCTCCTCTGGATGTGGGCGGGACTCTCGTGCTTCCTCTCGAGTGGAGACGGGTAAGTCGGGGAACTTCTTGAGTTGCAGCAAGGGTGTGAAGGACCCTTTGGAAGTTCCAGAGGTTAGGTGTGATTAGCCTCGAGACGCCTCAGCGGAAATGGGCCTTCATCTCGCCTGGAGGGGAGAACCTCCTGGATTTTCTCGAGTTGCGGCAGGTGCTCTCGACTTACGACGGGACCTCAGGGACCCGCTCTGGTGGCCTCAGGAAAGGCCAGTCCCATGCGAGTTGCTCGGGGCCTCTCGGATTCCTCTCCCGTCGATGCCGGGCCTAAGACCTTGTGTGGAGTCGGTGCCGGAACCTGAGGATTCCTCTCCAGTGCTGACATGGATCTTGGGGTATTTCTGGAGTCTCCCCAGGGGAGTCAGTCCTCGTCTCGAGTGGGGGCATGCACGTGCGCTTTCCTCCCGAGCTGTAGCAGCAGTGTCACGCTTCCCTTCGCGTGGATCAAGGGATCTGTGGCTTTCGAGGCTTTCCACGAGGCTTTCCACGAGGCTTTCCCCAGCAGGCTGTCCCACGTGCCACCGTGGTGTGAGTCGATCCTCGCTTGAAAGTCGAGGCAGTGCAGGGAAAACAGGTTTCCCTGGAATGGACTGAGACATCTGGGGGACTGGAATGGTGGCACGACCCTGGAGTTCCTCTCGCCTTTCCTGTGAGAGCGCCTCCTCTTGAGATGCGACGGAACGCCGGGAATTCTTTCCCGACCACGCAGGGAAAGGATCCCTCCTCTCGAGCTAGGAGGCGGAAACGGGCTCCTCTGGATGTGGGCGGGACTCTCGTGCTTCCTCTCGAGTGGAACGGGTATGTCGGGGAACTTCTTGAGTTGCAGCAAGGGTGTGAAGGACCCTTTGGAAGTTCCAGAGGTTAGATGTGATTAGCCTCGAGACGCCTCAGCGGAAATGGGCCTCATCTCGCCTGGAGGGGGAACCTCCTGGATTTTCTCGAGTTGCGGCAGGTGCTCTCGACTTACGACGGGGACCTCAGGGACCCGCTCTGGTGGCCTCAGGAAAGGCCAGTCCCATGCGAGTTGCTCGGGGGCTCTCGGGATTCCCTCCCGTCGATGTCGGGCCTAAGACCTGTGTGGAGTCGGTGCCGAACCTGAGGATTCCTCTCCAGTGCTGACATGGATCTTGGGTACTTCTGGAGTCTCCCCAGGGGAGTCAGTCCTCGTCTCGAGTGGGGGCATGCACGTGCGCTCCGGAGCTGTAGCAGCAGTGTCACGCTTCCCTTCGCGTGGATCAAGGATCTGTGGCTTTCCCTCGAGGCTTTCCAACCACGAGGCTTTCCCACAGGGCTGTCCCACGTGCCACCGTGGTGTGAGTCGATCCTCGGCTTCAAAGTCGAGGCAGTGCAGGGAAAACAGGTTTCCCTGGAATGGACTGACATCTGGGGGACTCTGGGAATGGTGGAACGACCCTGGAGTTCCTCTCCTTTCCTGTGGAGAGGGCCTCCTCTTGAGATGCGACGGGAACGCCGGGAATGCTTTCGACCACGCAGGGAAAGGATCCTCCTCTCGAGCTATGAGGTGGAAACAGGGCTCCTCTGAAAGTGGGCGGGACTCTTGCTCTCTCGAGTGGAGACGGGTATGTCAGAGAACTCCTTGAGTTGCAGCAAGGGTGTGAAGGACCCTTTGGAAGTTCCAGAGGTTAGGTGTGATTAGCCTCCAGACGCCTCAGCGGAAATGGGGCTCATCTCGCCTTTAAGGATGCCAAGATCCATGTCAGCACTGGAGAGGAATCCTCAGGTTCCGGCACCGAATCCACACAAGGTCTTAGGCCCCGGCATCGACGGGAGAGGAATCCTGAGAGGCCCCCGAGCAACTCGCATGGGGAATGGCCTTTCTTGAGGCCACCAGAGCGGGTCCCTCAGGTCCCCGTCTTAAGTCGATATCACCTGTCCCAACTCGAAAAAATCCAGGAGGTTCTCCCCTCAGGCGAGATGAGGCCCATTTCCGCTGAGGCGTCTCGAGGCTAATCACACCTAAACCTCTGGAACTTCCAAAGAGTTCTTCACACCCTTGCTGCAACTCAAGAAGTTCCCTGACATACCATCTCCACTCGAGAGGAAGCACGAGAGTCCCGCCCACATCCAGAGGAGCCCCGTTTCGCCTCCTAGCTCGAGAGGAGGGATCCTTTCCCTGCGTGTCGGGAAAGAATTCCCGGTGTTCCTGTCGCAACTCAAGAGGAGGCGCTCTCCACAGGAAAGGCGAGAGGAACTCCAGGGTCGTGCCACCATTCCCAGAGTCCCCCAGATGTCTCAGTCCATTCCAGGAAAACTTTTTTCCCTGCACTGCCTCGACTTTCAAGCCGAGGATCGACTCACACCACGGTGGCACGTGGGACAGCCCTGTGGGAAAGACTCATGGAAAAGCCTCGTGGGAAAGTCTCGAGGGAAAGCCACAGATCCTTTGATCCATGCGAAGGGAAGAGTGACACTGCTGCTACAGCTCGGGAGGAAAGCGCACGTGCATGCCCCCAGTCGAGACGAGGACTGACTCCCTTGGGCAGACTCCAGAAGTACCCCAAGATCCATGTCAGCACTGGAGAGGAATCCTCAGGTTCCGGCACCGACTCCACACAAGGTCTTAGGCCCCGGCATCGACGGGAGAGGAATCCCGAGAGGCCCCGAGCACCGCATGGGGACTGGCCTTTCTGAGGCGACCAGAGCGGGTCCTGAGGTCCCCGTCATAAGTCGAGAGCACCTGCCGCAACTCGAGAAAATCCAGGAGGTTCTCCCTCCAGGCGAGATGAGGCGCATTTCCGCTGAGGCGTCTGGAGGCTAATCACACCTAACCTCTGGAACTTCTAAAGGTTCCTTCACACCCTTGCTGCAACTCAAGAAGTTCCCGACATACCCGTCTCCACTCGAGAGGAAGCACGAGAGTCCCACCCACATCCAGTGGAGTCCGGTTTCCTCCTAGCTCGAGAGGAGGGATCCTTTCCCTGCATGGTCGGGAAAGAATTTCCGGCCTTCCCGTCGCATCTCAAGAGGATGCGCTCTCCACAGGAAAGTCGAGAGGAACTCCTTGGTAGTGCCCCATTCCCAGAGTCCCCCGATGTCTCAGTCCATTCCAGGGAAACCTGTTCTCCCTGCACTGCCTCGACTTTCAAGCCGAGGTTCGACTCACACCACGGTGGCACGTGGGACAGCCCTGTGGGAAAGCCTCGTGGGAAAGCCTCGAGGGAAAGCCACAGATCCCTTTGATCCACGCGAAGGGAAGCGTGACACTGGCTTCTACAGCTCGGGAGGAAAGCGCACGTGCATGCCCCACTCGAGAGGAGGACTGACTCCCCTGGGGAGACTCCAGAAGTACCCCAAGATCCATGTCAGCACTGGAGAGGAATCCTCAGGTTCCGGCACCGACACCACACAATGGTCTTGTGCCCGTCATCGATGGGAGAATATCCGGAGACACCCCGAGCAACTCGCATGGGGACAGGCCTTTCCTGAGGCCACCAGACCGGGTCCCTGAGGTCCCCGTCGTAACTCGAAAGCACCTGCCGCAACTCGAGAGAATCCAGGAGGTTTCTCCCGTCCAGGCGAGATGATGCCCATTTCCGTTGAGGCATCTCGAGGCTAATCACACCTAACCTCTGGAACTTCCAGAGGGTCCTTCACACCCTTGCTGCACCTCAAGAAGTTCCCCGACATACTCGTCTCCACTCGAGAAGAAAGCACGAGAACCCCGCCGACATCCAGAGGAGCCCCGGTTTCCGCCTCATAGCTCGAGAGGAGGGATCCTTTCCTGCGTGGTCGGGACAGAATTCCCGGGGCGTTCCCGTCGCATCTCAAGAGGAGGCGCTCTCCACTGGAAATTCGAGAGGAATTCCAGGGTCGTGTCACCATTCCCAGAGTCCCCCAGATATCTCCGTCCATTCCAGGGAAACCTGTTTTCCCTGCACTGCCTCGACTTTCAAAGCCGAGGATCGACTCACACAACGGTGGCACGTGGACAGACCAGTGGGAAAGCCTCGTGGGAAAGCCTCGAGGGAAGGCTTCGAGGGAAAGCCACAGATCCCTTGATCCACGGCGAAGGGAAACGTGACACTGCCGCTACAGCTCGGGAGGAAATGGCCGCCTGCATGCCCCCCAAATGGAGACGAGTACTGGACTCCCCTGGGGAGACTCCAGAAGTACCCCAAGATCCATGTCAGCACGGGAGAGGAATCTTAAGGTTCCGGCACCGACTCCACACAAGGTCTTATGCCCCCGCCATCGACGGGAGAGGAATACCGAGAGGCCCCCGAGCAACTCGCATGGGGACTGGCCTTTTCTGAGGCCACCAGAGCGGGTCTCTGAGGTCCCCGACCTAAGTCGAGAGCACCTGCCGCAACTCGAGAAAATCCAGGAGGTTCTCCCCTCCGGGCGAGATGAGGCCCATTTCCGCTGAGGCGTCTCGAGGCTAATCACATCTTACCTCTGGAACTTCGAAAGCGTCCTTCACACCCTTGTTGCAACCTAAGAAGTTCCCCGACATACCCGTCTCCACTCGAGAGGAAGCACGAGAGTCCCGCCCACATCCAGAGGAGCCCCCGTTTCCGACTCCTAGCTCGAGAGGAGGGATCCTTTCCCTGGTGGTCGGGAAAGAATTCCCGGCGTTCCCGGTCGCATCTCAAGAGGAGGCGCTCTGCACAGGAAAGGCGAGAGGAACTCCAGGGTCGGTGCCACATTCCAGAGTCCCCCAGATGTCTCAGTCCATTCCAGGGAAACCTGTTTTCCCTGCACTGCCTCGACTTTCAAGCCGAGGATCAACTCACACCACGGTGGCACTTGGGACAGCCCTTTGCGAAAGCCTCGTGGGAAAGCCACAGATCCCTTGATATAACGCGAAGGGAAGCGTGACACTGCTGCTACAGCTCGGGAGGAAAGCGCAAATGTATGCCCCCACTCGAGACGAGGACTGACTCCCCTGGAGAGACTCCAGAAGTACCCCAAGATCCATGTCAGCACTGGAGAGAAATCCTCAGGTTCCGGCACCGACTCCACACAAGATCTTTGGCCCCCGCATCGAGGGAGAGGAATCCCGAGAGGCCCCAGAGCAACTCGCATGGGGACTGGGCCTTGTCCTGAGGCCACCAGAGGCGTGTCCCTGAGGTCCCCGTCGTAAGTCGAGAGCACCTGCCGCAACTCGAGAAAATCCAGGAGGTTCTCCACCTCCAGGCGAGATGAGGCCCATTTCCGCTGAGGCGTCTCGAGACTAATCACACCTAACCTCTGGAACTTCCAAAGGGTCCTTCACACCCTTGCTGCAACTCAGGAAGATCCCCGACATACCCGTCTCCACTCGAGAGGAAGAACGAGAGTCCCGCCCACATCCAGAGGAGCCACAGTTTCCGCCTCCTAGCTCGAGAGGAGGGATCCTTTCCCTGCGTGGTCGTGAAAGAATTCCCGGCGTCCCGTCGCATCTCAAGAGGAGGTGCTCTCCACAGGAAAGGCGAGAGGAACTCCAGGGTCGTGCAACCATTCCCAGAGTCCCCCAGATGTCTCAGTCCATTCCAGGGAAACCTGTTTTCCCTGCCCTGCCTCGACTTTCAAGCCGAGGATCGACTCACACCACGGTGGCTACGTGGGACAGCCCTGTGGATAAGACTCGTGGGAAAGCCCTGTGGGAAAGCCTAGTGTGAAAGTCACAGAGGAACTCGAGGGTCGTGCCACCATTCCCAGAGTCCGCCAGAAAATTCCTTGTCGGGAATTTTATTGGCCTTCCGCGTAAACCTAGCTATTCAGCCTTTTTCCTCCAGTTAATCTTCTTACTACCCTATAATTTCTTAATCTAATCTTACATTAATAAATACACAAGACTTTCCACGTCAACGCCGTCCATCCGTCAAATTCCCTGGATGCAGCGTGGCTGGACACCGGCACACTGAGATATCTGGGGGACTCTTGGAATGATGGCACGACACTGGAGTTTCTCTCGCCTTTCCTGTGGAGAGCCTTCCGCAAGACGGTTCTTTTACAGGGAAAGGATACCTGACCGCGAGGTACGAGGCTGAAACGGGGCTCCTCTGGATGTGGTCGGGACTCTTGTTCTTCCTCTCGAGTGGAGAGGGTATGTCGGGGATCTTCTTGAGTTGCAGCAAGGGTGTGAAGGACCCTTTGGAAGTTCCAGAGGTTAGGTGTGATTAGACTCGAGACGCCTCAGCGGAAATGGGCCTCATCTCGCCTGCAGGGGAGAACCTCCTGGGTTTTCTCGAGTTTCAGCAGGTGCTCTCCAGTTACGACCGGGACTTATGTAACCCGCTCTGGTCCGCTCAGGTAATGCCAGTCGACTTGGAGTTGCTAAGGGGCCTCTCGGGATTCCTCTCCGGTCGATGACGGGGCCTAAGACCTTGTTTGGAATCGGTGCCCGAACCTGAGGTTTCCTCTCCAGTGCTGACATGGATCTTGGGGTACTACTGGAGTCTCCACAGGGTAGTCATCTTCATCTCCAATGGGGGCATGCACGTGCGCTTTTCTCCGAGCATTAGGAGCACAGTCAATTTTCCCGTTGGGTTGATCAAGGGGTTTCTTGTTTTCCCTCGAGGCTTTCCCACGAGGCTTTCCCACGAGGCTTTCCCACAGGGCTGTCCCACGTGCCACCATCGTGTGAGTCAGTCCTCCCCGTGAACGTCGAGGCAGTGAAGGGTAAACAAGTTCCTCTGGAAAGGACTGAGACATCTGGGGGACTCTTGGAATGGTGGAACGACCCTGGAGTTCCTCTCACCTTTCTTGTGGAGCGTGCCTCCTCTTGAGATGCGACAGGTACGACAGGAATTTTTCCCGGCCAATCAGGGAAAGGATCCCTCATCTTGAGCCAGGAGGGGGAATTGGGGCTCCTCTGGATGTGGGTGGTACCCTGGTGATTCCTATGGAGTGGCGACGGGTCTCTCCTGGAACCTCTTGAGTTGCAGCTAGGGTGTGAAGGACCCTTTGGAAGTTCCAGAGGTTAGGTGTGATTAGCGTCGAGACGCCTCAGCGGAAATGGGCCTCATCTCGCCTGGAGGGGAGAACCTAATGGATTTTCTCTAGTTGCGGCAGGTGCTCTCGACTTACGACGGGGACCTCAGGGACCCGCTCTAGTGGCCTCAGGAAGGGCCAGGAGCCATGCGAGTTCCTCGGGGGCCTCTCAGGATTCCTCTCCCTTCGATGCCGGGGCCTAAGACCTTGTGTGGAGTCGGTGCCGGAACCGGAGGATTCCTCTCCAGTGTGGACATGGATCTTGGGGTACTTCTGGAGTCTCCCCAGGGGAGTTAGTCGTCGTCTTGTGTGGGGGCATGAACGTGCGCTTTCCTCCCGAGCTGTAGCAGCAGTGTCACGCTTCCCTTTGCATGGATCAAGGGATCTGTGGCTTTCCCTCGTGGCTTTCCCACGAGGCTTTCCCACAGGGCTGTTTCATGTGCCATCGTGGTGTGAGTCGATCTTCGGCTAGAAATTCGAGGCAGTGCAGGGAAATCAGGTTTCCCTGAAATGGACTGAGACATCTGGGGGACTCTGGGAATGGTGGCACGACCCTGGAGTTCCTCTCGCCTTTCCTGTGGAGAGCGCCTCCTCTTGAGATGCGCCAGGAACGCCAGGAATTCTTTCCTGTCTACGCAGGGAAAGGATCCCTCCTCTCGAGCTAGGAGGCGGAAACGGGGCTCCTCTGGATGTGGGCGGGTCTCTGGTGCTTCCTCTCGTGTGGAGACGGGTATGTCGGTGAACTTCTTGAGTTGCAGCAAGGGTGTGATGGACCCTTTGGAAGTTCCAGAGGTTAGGTGTGATTAGACTCGAGACGCCTCAGCGGAAATGGGCCTCATCTCGCCTGCAGGGGAGAACCTCCTGGATTTTCTCGAGTTTCAGCAGGTGCTCTCCAGTTACGACCGGGACTTATGTAACCCGCTCTGGTCCACTCAGGAAATGCCAGTCGACTTGCGAGTTGCTAAGGGGCCTCTCGGGATTCCTCTCCGGTCGATGACGGGGCCTAAGACCTTGTTTGGAGTCGGTGCCCGAACCTGAGGTTTCCTCTCCAGTGCTAACATGGATCTTGGGGTACTACTGGAGTCTCCACAGGGGAGTCATCTTCGTCTCCAATGGGGGCATGCACGTGCGCTTTTCTCCCGAGCATTAGGAGCAGAGTCAATTTTCCCGTTGGGTTGATCAAGGGGTTTCTTGTTTTCCCTCGAGGCTTTCCCACGAGGCTTTCCCACAGGGCTGTCCCACGTGCCACCATCGTGTGTGTCGGTCCTCCGCGTGAACGTCGAGGCAGTGCAGGGTAAACAAGTTCCTCTGGAAAGGACTGAGACATCTGGGGGACTCTTGGAATGGTGGAACGACCCTGGAGTTCCTCTCACCTTTCTTGTGGAGCGTGCCTCCTCTTGAGATGCGACAGGTACGACAGGAATTCTTTCCCGGCCAATCAGGGAAAGGATCCCTCACATTGAGCTAGGAGGGGGAATTGGGGCTCCTCTGGATGTGGGTGGTACCCTGGTGATTCCTATGTAGTGGCGACGGGTCTCTCGTGGAACTTCTTGAGTTGCAGCTATGGTGTGAAGGACCCTTTGGAAGTTCCAGAGGTTAGGTGTGATTAGCCTCGAGACGTCTCAGTGGAAATGGGCTTCATCTCGCCTGAAGGGGAGAATCTCCTTCATTTTCTCGAGTTGTGGCAGGTGCTCTCGACTTACGACGGGGACCTCAGGGACCCGTTCTGTTGGCCTTAGGAAAGACCAGTTCCCATGTGAGTTGCTAGAGGGCCTCTCGGGATTCCTCACCGGTAGATGCCGGGGCCCAAGACCTTGTGTGGAGTGGGGGCCAGAACCTGAGTATTCCTCTCCAGTGCTGACATGTTTTTGGGATACTTCTGAAGTCTCCCAAGGGAATCAGTCCTCGTCTCGAGTGGGGGCATGCGCATGCCCCTTCCTCCCGAGCTGTAGCAGCAGTGTCATGCTTCCCGTCGCGTGGATCAATGGATCTGTGGCTTTTCCTCTAGGCTTTTCCTAGAGGCTTTCCCACGAGGCTTTCCCACAGGGCTGTCCCCCGTGCCACCGTGGTGTGAGGCGATCCTCGGCATGAAAGTTTAGGCACTCTGTAAAAACAAGATCCTCTGGAATGGACTGAGACATCTGGGGACGCTTGAAATGGTGGCACGACCATGGAGTTCCTCTCTCCCTTCCTGTGGAGAGCGCCTCCACCTGAGATGCGACGGGAATGCCGGAAGTTCTTTCCCGACCAAGCAGGGAAAGGATCCCTCATCTCTAGCTAGGAGGATGAAACGGGGCTACTCTGGATGTGGGCAGGACCCTCGTGTTTCCTCTCGAGTGGAGATGGGAATGTCGGGGAACTTCTTGAGTTGCAGCAAGGGTGTGAAGGACCCTTTGGAAGTTCCAGAGATTAGATGTAATTAGCCTCGAGACACCTCATTGGAAATGGGCCTCATCTCGCCTGGAGGGGAGAACCTCCTGGATTTTCTCGAGTTGCGGCAGGTGCTCCCGACTTACGACGGGGACGTCAGGGACCCGCTCTGGTGGCTTCATCAAAGGCCAGTCCCCATGCCAGATGCTGGGGGCTTCTCTTGATAACTCTCCTGTTGATGCCCGGGCCGAACAACTTGTGTGGTTCGGGGCCGGAACCTGAGGTTTCCTCTGCAGTGCTGACATGGATATTGGGGTCTTCTGGAGTCTCCCCTGGAGAGTCAATCCTCCTCTCAAGTGAGGGCACGCACGTGTGCTTTCCTCCCGAGCTGTAGCAGCAGGGTCACGCTTCCCGTCGTGTGGATCAAGGGATCTGTGGCTTTCCCTGGAGGCTTTCCCACGAGGCTTTCTCACAGGGCTTTCCCTCGTGCCACCGTGGTGTGAGTTGATCCTCAGCGTGAAAGTCGAGGCAGTGCAGGGAAAACAGGTTCCTCTGGATTGGACTGATGCTGGGAGCCAGTATGAGGACTCCCGTCCGTGATAACGTCATGAGGAAGAAAGCTGACATAGGCATGGTGTGTTCAGACTTCAGGGACCCCTCTGGAAGTTCCTACGCACATACCCCAACAAAAATCTGCCGGCTTTTTTGCTCTGCTTTTCCACTCTTCTGACATTTTCTGGAAAAAGTCAATTCAGGGCTTTAGTCTTCAGCATTTGAAAGAGTGTTTCAATCCAAAAACCCCTCTGAATGCTTTCTAGCCTGCCTGCAGGACTCGTACAGCTGGGCATGTGATTGTTTGAGGCCTCCTTTCCCCAGGAGGCACAGGAAGCTTAAAGCATCCTAGGAATGTAGGGGCATCCGAGGAGTCAAAATCTTTATAATAGGACTGATTAAAAGTTTCATTTTTTGGGTCAATGCTTGCTGCTAAATTTTCATATCCTTTATTTTTAGATAGAGTTGGTATATTAAAAAAACAAGTAGTAGACCTGGTATTAGGAACATTAGATCTTTGAGTTAAGTACCTTCTTTGTTATAACCCACTGCACCTTTGTTTTATAGAGATGTAACTTTAATGCTTTAAGGAAATGCAGATTAAAGAAAAACACTTCAGAGGAAACAAAATTAACATTCATTAAGGAAGAGAGCCAAAAAGTGTTTAACAAGCCTCTTGGCCAGAAGATAATGTAAATCACCAGAGACCTTTTGTATACAAAATGATGTACAGAAAGAGTCTGGGGTGCAAACGCTACATAATTTTGTGTTACCCATTGAACTCCATGTTTTATCAAAAGTATAAAAGGCTTTATGAACAATAAAGGATGGGGCCAGTTTCTCGGACCAGTTTCTCGAACTAGTCTCTCGGCCTGGTTTCTTGAGACTCAGGCTCCCCCCGTGTCTTTTTTCTCTTTCTTCTTCTCTCCCTTTCCTTCTCTCTGCTTTTTACTTTAACTTCAGGCTGAATCTCCACCAGGGGCGCGGAGGCTCGCCAGGTCTACTTACTTGCCTGGCTGTTAAGACCTGCACGAAAGGGAGCTTAAGGTGAGGCACCCTTAGATATTCAAGCAGGGGCTGGTGGCCCAACGTAGATGGTGAAAATTCTTTGTCTGGAATTTTATTGGCCTTCCACGTAAACCAAGATATTCAGCCCTTTTCCTCCAGTTAATCTTCTTACTACACTATAATTTCTTAATCTAATCTTACATTAATAAATAAAAAAGACTTTCCACGACAACCGTCCATCCGTCGAATTCCCTGGATCCAGCGGGGCTGGACCCGGCAGACTGAGATATCTGGGGGACTCTTGGAATGGTGGCATGACCCTGGAGTTCCTCCGCCTTTCCTGTGGAGAGCGCCTCCTCATGAGATGCGACGGGAACACCGGGAATTCTTTCCCGAACATGCAGGGAAAGGATACCTGACCTCGAGGTATGAGGCGGAAACGGGGCTCCTCTGGATGTGGGCGGGATTCTCGTGCTTCCTCTCGAGTGGAGTCAGGTATGTCGGGGAACTTCTTGAGTTGCAGCAAGGGTGTGAAGGACCCTTTGGAAGTTCCAGATGTTAGGTATGGTTAGCCTCGAGACGCCTCAGAGGAAAAGGGCCTCATCTCGCCTGGAGGGGAGAACCTCCTGGATTTTCTCGAGTTGCGGCAGGTGCTCTTGACTTACTACGGGGACCTCAGGGAACCGCTCTGGTGGCCTCAGGAAAGGCCAGTCCCCATGCGAGTTGCTCTGGGGCCTCTCGGGATTCCTCTCCCGTCGATGCCGGGGCTAAGACCCTGTGTGGAGTCGGTGCCGGAACCTGAGGTTTCCTCTCCAGTGCTGACATGGATCTTGGGGTACTTCTGAAGTCTCCCCAGGGGAGTTAGTCGTCGTCTTGTGTGGGGGCATGAACGTGCGCTTTCCTCCCGAGCTGTAGCAGCAGTGCAACGCTTCCCTTCGCGTGGATCAAGGGATCTGTGGCTTTCCCTCGAGGCTTTCCCACGAGGCTTTCCCACAGTGCTGTCCCACGTGCCATCGTGGTGTGAGTCGATCCTCGGCTAGAAATTC
>NW_017218251.1:0-12018 GCF_001704415.2 Capra hircus | reverse complement strand
GCGTGGTCGGAAAGAATTCCCAGCATTCCCTGTCGCTTTCAAGAGAGGCGCTCTCCACAGGAAAGGCGAGAGGAACTCCAGGGTTCGTGCCACCATTCCCAGAGTCCCCCACGATGTCTCAGTCCATTCCAGGGAAACCTGTTTTTCCCTGCACTGCCTCGACTTTCAATCCAAGGATCGACTCTCACCACAGTGGCACGTGGGACAGCCCTGTGGGAAAGCCTCGTGGGAAAGCCTCGTGGGAAAGCCTCGAGGGAAAGCCACAGATTCCTTGATCCACGCGAAGGGAAGTGCGACACTGCTGCTACAGCTCGGAAGGAAAGGCACGTGCATGTCCCCACTCGAGACGAGGACTGACTCCCCTGGGGAGACTCCAGAAGTACCCCAAGGATCCATGTCAGCACTGGCAGAGGAATCCTCAGGTTCCGGCACTGACTCCACACAAGGTTTTAGGCCCCAGCATCGACGGGAGAGGAAACCCGAGAGGTCCCCGAGCAACTCGCAAGGGGACTGGCCTTTCCTGAGGCCACCAGAGCGGGTCCCTGATGTCCCCGTCGTAAGTCGAGAGCACCTGCCGCAACTCGAGAAAATCCAGGAGGTTCTCCCCTCCATTCGAGATGAGGCCCATTTCCACTGAGGCGTCTTGAGGCTAATCACACCTAAACTCTGGAACTTCCAAAGGGTCCTTCACACCCTTGACTGCAACTCAAGAAGTTCCCCGACATACCCGACTCCACTCGAGAGGAAGCACGAGAGTCCCGCCCACAACCAGAGGAGCCCCGTTTCCGCCTCCTAGCTCGAGAGGAGGGATCCTTTCCCTGCGTGGTCGGGAAAGAATTCCCGGCCTTCCCGTCGCATCTCAATTGGAGGCGCTCTCCACAGGAAAGGCGAGAGGAACTCCAGGGTCGTGCCACATTCCCAGAGTCCCCCAGATGTCTCAGTCCATTCCAGGGAAACCTGTTTTCCCTACACTGCCTCGACTTTCAAGCCGAGGATCGACTCACACCACGGTGGCACGTGGGACAGCCCTGTGGGAAAGCCTCGTGGGAAAGCCTCATGGGAAAGCCTCGAGGGAAAGCCCCTGATCCCTTGATCCACGCGAAGGGAAGCGTGACACTGCTGCTACAGCTCGGGAGGAAAGCGCACTTGCATGCCCCCACTCGAGACGAGGACTGACTCCCCTGGGGAGACTCCAGAAGTACCCCAAGATCCATGTCAGCACTGGAGAGGAATCCTCAGGTTCCGGCACCGATTCCACACAAGGTCTTAGGCCCCGGCTTCGACGGGAGAGGAATCCCGAGAGGCCCCCGAGCATCTCGCATGGGGACTGGCCTTTCCTGAGGCCACCAGAGCGGGTCCCTGAGGTCCCAGTCGTAAGTCGAGAGCACCTGCCGCAACTCGAGAAAATCCAGGAGGTTCTCCCCTCCAGGCGAGATGAGGCCCATTTCCGCTGAGGCGTCTGGAGGCTAATCGCATCTAACATCTGGAACTTCCAAAGGGTCTTTCACTCCTTTACTGCAACTCAAGAAGTTCCTCGACAAATCGGTCTCGACTCGAGAGGAAGCACGAGATTCCCGCCCACATCCAGCAGAGACCCGTTTCCGCCTCCTAGCTCGAGAGTAGGGATCCTTTCCCTGCGTGGTCGGGAAAGAATTCCCGGCGTTCCCTTCGCATCTCAAGAGGAGGCGCTCTCCACAGGAATGTTGAGAGGAACTCCAGGGTTGTGCCACCATTCCCAGAGTCCCCCAGATGTCTCAGTCCATTCCAGGGAAACCTGTTTTCCCTGCACTGTCCCGACTTTCTAGCCGGGGTTGGACTCACACCACGGTGGCACGTGGGACAGCACTGTGGGAAAGCCTCGTGGGAAAGCCTTGATGGAAAGCCACAGATCCCTTGATCCACACGAAGGGAAGCGCGACACTGCTGCTACAGCTCGGTAGGAAAGTGCACGTGCATGCCCCCACTCGAGACGAGGACTGACTCCCCTGGGGAGACTCCAGAAGTACCCCAAGATCCATGTCAGCACTGGAGAGGAATCCTCAGGTTCCGGCACCGACTCCACACAAGATCTTAGGCCCCTGCATCGACGGGAGAGGAATCCCGAGAGGGCCTCGAGCAACTCGCATGGGGACTGGCCTTTCCTGACGCCACCACAGCGGGTCCCTGAGGTTCCCGTCGTAAGTCGAGAGCACCTGCCGCAACTCGAGAAAATCCAGGAGGTTCTGCCCTCCAGGCGAGATGAGGCCCATTTCCGCTGAGGCGTCCTGAGGCTAATCACACCTAAACTCTGGAACTTCCAAAGGGTCCTTCACACCCTTACTGCAACTCAAGAAGTTCCTCGAAAAACCGGTCTCCACTCGAGAGGAAGCACGAGAGTCCCGCCCACATCCAGCGGAGACCCGTTTCCGCCTCCTAGCTCGAGAGGAGGGATCCTTTCCCTGCCTGGTCGGAAAAAATTCCCGGCGTTCCGCTCGCATCTCAAGAGGAGGCGCTCTCCACAGGAAAGTCGAGACGAACTCCAGTGTCATGTCAATATTCCCAGAGTCCTGCAGAAGTCTCAGTCCATTCCAGGGAAACTGTTTTCCCTGCACTGCCTCGACTTTCAAGTCGAGGATCGACGCACACCAAGGTGGCACGTGGGACAGCCCTGTGGGAAAGCCTCGTGGGAAAACCTCGTGGGAAAGCCTCGAGGGAAAGCCCCAGATCCCTTGATCCACGCCAAGGGAAGCGCGACACTGCTGTTACAGCTCGGGAGGAAAGCGCACCTGCATGCCCCCACTCGAGACGAGGACTGACTCCCCTGGGGAGACTCCAGAAGTACCCCAAGATCCATGTCAGCACTGGAGAGGAATCCTCAGGTTCCGGCACCGATTCCACACAAGGTCTTAGGCTCCGGCTTCGACGGGAGAGGAATCCCGAGAGGCCCCCGAGCATCTCGCATGGGGACTGGCCTTTCCTGAGGCCACCAGAGCGGGTCCCTGAGGTCCCAGTCGTAAGTCGAGAGCACCTGCCGCAACTCGAGAAAATCCAGAAGGTTCTCCCCTCCAGGCGAGATGAGGCCCATTTCCACTGAGGCGTCTGGAGGCTAATCACATCTAACATCTGGAACTTCCAAAGGGTCATTCACTCCTTTACTGCAACTCAAGAAGTTCCTCGACAAACCGGTCTCCGCTCGAGAGGAAGCACGAGATTCCCGCCCACATCCAGCAGAGACCCGTTTCCGCCTCCTAGCTCGAGAGTAGGGATCCTTTCCCTGCGTGGTCGGGAAAGAATTCCCAGCATTCCTGTCGCATTTCAAGAGGAGGCGCTCTCCACAGGAAAGGCGAGAGGAACTCCAGGGTTGTGCCACCATTCCCAGAGTCCCCCACATGTCTCAGTCCATTCCAGGGAAACCTGTTTTCCCTGCACTGCCTCGACTTTCAATCCAAGGATCGACTCTCACCACAGTGGCACGTGGGACAGCCCTGTGGGAAAGCCTCGTGGGAAAGCCTCGTGGGAAAGCCTCGAGGGAAAGCCACAGATTCCTTGATCCACGCGAAGGGAAGTGCGACACTGCTGCTACAGCTCGGAAGGAAAGGGCACGTGCATGTCCCCACTCGAGACGAGGACTGACTCCCCTGGGGAGACTCCAGAAGTACCCCAAGGACCATGTCAGCACTGCAGAGGAATCCTCAGGTTCCGGCACTGACTCCACACAAGGTTTTAGGCCCCAGCATCGACGGGAGCAGAAACCCGAGAGGTCCCCGAGCAACTCGCAAGGGGACTGGCCTTTCCTGAGGCCACCAGAGCGGGTCCCTGATGTCCCCGTCGTAAGTCGAGAGCACCTGCCGCAACTCGAGAAAATCCAGGAGGTTCTCCCCTCCATTCGAGATGAGGCCCATTTCCACTGAGGCGTCTTGAGGCTAATCACACCTAAACTCTGGAACTTCCAAAGGGTCCTTCACACCCTTGACTGCAACTCAAGAAGTTCCCCGACATACCCGACTCCACTCGAGAGGAAGCACGAGAGTCCCGCCCACAACCAGAGGAGCCCCGTTTCCGCCTCCTAGCTCGAGAGGAGGGATCCTTTCCCTGCGTGGTCGGGAAAGAATTCCCGGCCTTCCCGTCGCATCTCAATTGGAGGCGCTCTCCACAGGAAAGGCGAGAGGAACTCCAGGGTCGTGCCACATTCCCAGAGTCCCCCAGATGTCTCAGTCCATTCCAGGGAAACCTGTTTTCCCTACACTGCCTCGACTTTCAAGCCGAGGATCGACTCACACCACGGTGGCACGTGGGACAGCCCTGTGGGAAAGCCTCGTGGGAAAGCCTCATGGGAAAGCCTCGAGGGAAAGCCCCTGATCCCTTGATCCACGCGAAGGGAAGCGTGACACTGCTGCTACAGCTCGGGAGGAAAGCGCACTTGCATGCCCCCACTCGAGACGAGGACTGACTCCCCTGGGGAGACTCCAGAAGTACCCCAAGATCCATGTCAGCACTGGAGAGGAATCCTCAGGTTCCGGCACCGATTCCACACAAGGTCTTAGGCCCCGGCTTCGACGGGAGAGGAATCCCGAGAGGCCCCCGAGCATCTCGCATGGGGACTGGCCTTTCCTGAGGCCACCAGAGCGGGTCCCTGAGGTCCCAGTCGTAAGTCGAGAGCACCTGCCGCAACTCGAGAAAATCCAGGAGGTTCTCCCCTCCAGGCGAGATGAGGCCCATTTCCGCTGAGGCGTCTGGAGGCTAATCGCATCTAACATCTGGAACTTCCAAAGGGTCTTTCACTCCTTTACTGCAACTCAAGAAGTTCCTCGACAAATCCGGTCTCGACTCGAGAGGAAGCACGAGATTCCCGCCCACATCCAGCAGAGACCCGTTTCCGCCTCCTAGCTCGAGAGTAGGGATCCTTTCCCTGCGTGGTCGGGAAAGAATTCCCGGCGTTCCCTTCGCATCTCAAGAGGAGGCGCTCTCCACAGGAATGTTGAGAGGAACTCCAGGGTTGTGCCACCATTCCCAGAGTCCCCCAGATGTCTCAGTCCATTCCAGGGAAACCTGTTTTCCCTGCACTGTCCCGACTTTCTAGCCGGGGTTGGACTCACACCACGGTGGCACGTGGGACAGCACTGTGGGAAAGCCTCGTGGGAAAGCCTTGATGGAAAGCCACAGATCCCTTGATCCACACGAAGGGAAGCGCGACACTGCTGCTACAGCTCGGTAGGAAAGTGCACGTGCATGCCCCCACTCGAGACGAGGACTGACTCCCCTGGGGAGACTCCAGAAGTACCCCAAGATCCATGTCAGCACTGGAGAGGAATCCTCAGGTTCCGGCACCGACTCCACACAAGATCTTAGGCCCCTGCATCGACGGGAGAGGAATCCCGAGAGGGCCTCGAGCAACTCGCATGGGGACTGGCCTTTCCTGACGCCACCACAGCGGGTCCCTGAGGTTCCCGTCGTAAGTCGAGAGCACCTGCCGCAACTCGAGAAAATCCAGGAGGTTCTGCCCTCCAGGCGAGATGAGGCCCATTTCCGCTGAGGCGTCCTGAGGCTAATCACACCTAAACTCTGGAACTTCCAAAGGGTCCTTCACACCCTTACTGCAACTCAAGAAGTTCCTCGAAAAACCGGTCTCCACTCGAGAGGAAGCACGAGAGTCCCGCCCACATCCAGCGGAGACCCGTTTCCGCCTCCTAGCTCGAGAGGAGGGATCCTTTCCCTGCCTGGTCGGAAAAAAATTCCCGGCGTTCCGCTCGCATCTCAAGAGGAGGCGCTCTCCACAGGAAAGTCGAGACGAACTCCAGTGTCATGTCAATATTCCCAGAGTCCTGCAGAAGTCTCAGTCCATTCCAGGGAAACTGTTTTCCCTGCACTGCCTCGACTTTCAAGTCGAGGATCGACGCACACCAAGGTGGCACGTGGGACAGCCCTGTGGGAAAGCCTCGTGGGAAAACCTCGTGGGAAAGCCTCGAGGGAAAGCCCCAGATCCCTTGATCCACGCCAAGGGAAGCGCGACACTGCTGTTACAGCTCGGGAGGAAAGCGCACCTGCATGCCCCCACTCGAGACGAGGACTGACTCCCCTGGGGAGACTCCAGAAGTACCCCAAGATCCATGTCAGCACTGGAGAGGAATCCTCAGGTTCCGGCACCGATTCCACACAAGGTCTTAGGCCCCGGCTTCGACGGGAGAGGAATCCCGAGAGGCCCCCGAGCATCTCGCATGGGGACTGGCCTTTCCTGAGGCCACCAGAGCGGGTCCCTGAGGTCCCAGTCGTAAGTCGAGAGCACCTGCCGCAACTCGAGAAAATCCAGAAGGTTCTCCCCTCCAGGCGAGATGAGGCCCATTTCCACTGAGGCGTCTGGAGGCTAATCACATCTAACATCTGGAACTTCCAAAGGGTCATTCACTCCTTTACTGCAACTCAAGAAGTTCCTCGACAAACCGGTCTCCGCTCGAGAGGAAGCACGAGATTCCCGCCCACATCCAGCAGAGACCCGTTTCCGCCTACCTAGCTCGAGAGTAGGGATCCTTTCCCTGCGTGGTCGGGAAAGAATTCCCAGCATTCCTGTCGCATTTCAAGAGGAGGCGCTCTCCACAGGAAAGGCGAGAGGAACTCCAGGGTTGTGCCACCATTCCCAGAGTCCCCCACATGTCTCAGTCCATTCCAGGGAAACCTGTTTTCCCTGCACTGCCTCGACTTTCAATCCAAGGATCGACTCTCACCACAGTGGCACGTGGGACAGCCCTGTGGGAAAGCCTCGTGGGAAAGCCTCGTGGGAAAGCCTCGAGGGAAAGCCACAGATTCCTTGATCCACGCGAAGGGAAGTGCGACACTGCTGCTACAGCTCGGAAGGAAAGGGCACGTGCATGTCCCCACTCGAGACGAGGACTGACTCCCCTGGGGAGACTCCAGAAGTACCCCAAGGACCATGTCAGCACTGCAGAGGAATCCTCAGGTTCCGGCACTGACTCCACACAAGGTTTTAGGCCCCAGCATCGACGGGAGCAGAAACCCGAGAGGTCCCCGAGCAACTCGCAAGGGGACTGGCCTTTCCTGAGGCCACCAGAGCGGGTCCCTGATGTCCCCGTCGTAAGTCGAGAGCACCTGCCGCAACTCGAGAAAATCCAGGAGGTTCTCCCCTCCATTCGAGATGAGGCCCATTTCCACTGAGGCGTCTTGAGGCTAATCACACCTAAACTCTGGAACTTCCAAAGGGTCCTTCACACCCTTGACTGCAACTCAAGAAGTTCCCCGACATACCCGACTCCACTCGAGAGGAAGCACGAGAGTCCCGCCCACAACCAGAGGAGCCCCGTTTCCGCCTCCTAGCTCGAGAGGAGGGATCCTTTCCCTGCGTGGTCGGGAAAGAATTCCCGGCCTTCCCGTCGCATCTCAATTGGAGGCGCTCTCCACAGGAAAGGCGAGAGGAACTCCAGGGTCGTGCCACATTCCCAGAGTCCCCCAGATGTCTCAGTCCATTCCAGGGAAACCTGTTTTCCCTACACTGCCTCGACTTTCAAGCCGAGGATCGACTCACACCACGGTGGCACGTGGGACAGCCCTGTGGGAAAGCCTCGTGGGAAAGCCTCATGGGAAAGCCTCGAGGGAAAGCCCCTGATCCCTTGATCCACGCGAAGGGAAGCGTGACACTGCTGCTACAGCTCGGGAGGAAAGCGCACTTGCATGCCCCCACTCGAGACGAGGACTGACTCCCCTGGGGAGACTCCAGAAGTACCCCAAGATCCATGTCAGCACTGGAGAGGAATCCTCAGGTTCCGGCACCGATTCCACACAAGGTCTTAGGCCCCGGCTTCGACGGGAGAGGAATCCCGAGAGGCCCCCGAGCATCTCGCATGGGGACTGGCCTTTCCTGAGGCCACCAGAGCGGGTCCCTGAGGTCCCAGTCGTAAGTCGAGAGCACCTGCCGCAACTCGAGAAAATCCAGGAGGTTCTCCCCTCCAGGCGAGATGAGGCCCATTTCCGCTGAGGCGTCTGGAGGCTAATCGCATCTAACATCTGGAACTTCCAAAGGGTCTTTCACTCCTTTACTGCAACTCAAGAAGTTCCTCGACAAATCGGTCTCGACTCGAGAGGAAGCACGAGATTCCCGCCCACATCCAGCAGAGACCCGTTTCCGCCTCCTAGCTCGAGAGTAGGGATCCTTTCCCTGCGTGGTCGGGAAAGAATTCCCGGCGTTCCCTTCGCATCTCAAGAGGAGGCGCTCTCCACAGGAATGTTGAGAGGAACTCCAGGGTTGTGCCACCATTCCCAGAGTCCCCCAGATGTCTCAGTCCATTCCAGGGAAACCTGTTTTCCCTGCACTGTCCCGACTTTCTAGCCGGGGTTGGACTCACACCACGGTGGCACGTGGGACAGCACTGTGGGAAAGCCTCGTGGGAAAGCCTTGATGGAAAGCCACAGATCCCTTGATCCACACGAAGGGAAGCGCGACACTGCTGCTACAGCTCGGTAGGAAAGTGCACGTGCATGCCCCCACTCGAGACGAGGACTGACTCCCCTGGGGAGACTCCAGAAGTACCCCAAGATCCATGTCAGCACTGGAGAGGAATCCTCAGGTTCCGGCACCGACTCCACACAAGATCTTAGGCCCCTGCATCGACGGGAGAGGAATCCCGAGAGGGCCTCGAGCAACTCGCATGGGGACTGGCCTTTCCTGACGCCACCACAGCGGGTCCCTGAGGTTCCCGTCGTAAGTCGAGAGCACCTGCCGCAACTCGAGAAAATCCAGGAGGTTCTGCCCTCCAGGCGAGATGAGGCCCATTTCCGCTGAGGCGTCCTGAGGCTAATCACACCTAAACTCTGGAACTTCCAAAGGGTCCTTCACACCCTTACTGCAACTCAAGAAGTTCCTCGAAAAACCGGTCTCCACTCGAGAGGAAGCACGAGAGTCCCGCCCACATCCAGCGGAGACCCGTTTCCGCCTCCTAGCTCGAGAGGAGGGATCCTTTCCCTGCCTGGTCGGAAAAAAATTCCCGGCGTTCCGCTCGCATCTCAAGAGGAGGCGCTCTCCACAGGAAAGTCGAGACGAACTCCAGTGTCATGTCAATATTCCCAGAGTCCTGCAGAAGTCTCAGTCCATTCCAGGGAAACTGTTTTCCCTGCACTGCCTCGACTTTCAAGTCGAGGATCGACGCACACCAAGGTGGCACGTGGGACAGCCCTGTGGGAAAGCCTCGTGGGAAAACCTCGTGGGAAAGCCTCGAGGGAAAGCCCCAGATCCCTTGATCCACGCCAAGGGAAGCGCGACACTGCTGTTACAGCTCGGGAGGAAAGCGCACCTGCATGCCCCCACTCGAGACGAGGACTGACTCCCCTGGGGAGACTCCAGAAGTACCCCAAGATCCATGTCAGCACTGGAGAGGAATCCTCAGGTTCCGGCACCGATTCCACACAAGGTCTTAGGCTCCGGCTTCGACGGGAGAGGAATCCCGAGAGGCCCCCGAGCATCTCGCATGGGGACTGGCCTTTCCTGAGGCCACCAGAGCGGGTCCCTGAGGTCCCAGTCGTAAGTCGAGAGCACCTGCCGCAACTCGAGAAAATCCAGAAGGTTCTCCCCTCCAGGCGAGATGAGGCCCATTTCCACTGAGGCGTCTGGAGGCTAATCACATCTAACATCTGGAACTTCCAAAGGGTCATTCACTCCTTTACTGCAACTCAAGAAGTTCCTCGACAAACCGGTCTCCGCTCGAGAGGAAGCACGAGATTCCCGCCCACATCCAGCAGAGACCCGTTTCCGCCTCCTAGCTCGAGAGTAGGGATCCTTTCCCTGCGTGGTCGGGAAAGAATTCCCAGCATTCCTGTCGCATTTCAAGAGGAGGCGCTCTCCACAGGAAAGGCGAGAGGAACTCCAGGGTTGTGCCACCATTCCCAGAGTCCCCCACATGTCTCAGTCCATTCCAGGGAAACCTGTTTTCCCTGCACTGCCTCGACTTTCAATCCAAGGATCGACTCTCACCACAGTGGCACGTGGGACAGCCCTGTGGGAAAGCCTCGTGGGAAAGCCTCGTGGGAAAGCCTCGAGGGAAAGCCACAGATTCCTTGATCCACGCGAAGGGAAGTGCGACACTGCTGCTACAGCTCGGAAGGAAAGGGCACGTGCATGTCCCCACTCGAGACGAGGACTGACTCCCCTGGGGAGACTCCAGAAGTACCCCAAGGACCATGTCAGCACTGCAGAGGAATCCTCAGGTTCCGGCACTGACTCCACACAAGGTTTTAGGCCCCAGCATCGACGGGAGCAGAAACCCGAGAGGTCCCCGAGCAACTCGCAAGGGGACTGGCCTTTCCTGAGGCCACCAGAGCGGGTCCCTGATGTCCCCGTCGTAAGTCGAGAGCACCTGCCGCAACTCGAGAAAATCCAGGAGGTTCTCCCCTCCATTCGAGATGAGGCCCATTTCCACTGAGGCGTCTTGAGGCTAATCACACCTAAACTCTGGAACTTCCAAAGGGTCCTTCACACCCTTGCTGCAACTCAAGAAGTTCCCCGACATACCCGACTCCACTCGAGAGGAAGCACGAGAGTCCCGCCCACAACCAGAGGAGCCCCGTTTCCGCCTCCTAGCTCGAGAGGAGGGATCCTTTCCCTGCGTGGTCGGGAAAGAATTCCCGGCCTTCCCGTCGCATCTCAATTGGAGGCGCTCTCCACAGGAAAGGCGAGAGGAACTCCAGGGTCGTGCCACATTCCCAGAGTCCCCCAGATGTCTCAGTCCATTCCAGGGAAACCTGTTTTCCCTACACTGCCTCGACTTTCAAGCCGAGGATCGACTCACACCACGGTGGCACGTGGGACAGCCCTGTGGGAAAGCCTCGTGGGAAAGCCTCATGGGAAAGCCTCGAGGGAAAGCCCCTGATCCCTTGATCCACGCGAAGGGAAGCGTGACACTGCTGCTACAGCTCGGGAGGAAAGCGCACTTGCATGCCCCCACTCGAGACGAGGACTGACTCCCCTGGGGAGACTCCAGAAGTACCCCAAGATCCATGTCAGCACTGGAGAGGAATCCTCAGGTTCCGGCACCGATTCCACACAAGGTCTTAGGCCCCGGCTTCGACGGGAGAGGAATCCCGAGAGGCCCCCGAGCATCTCGCATGGGGACTGGCCTTTCCTGAGGCCACCAGAGCGGGTCCCTGAGGTCCCAGTCGTAAGTCGAGAGCACCTGCCGCAACTCGAGAAAATCCAGGAGGTTCTCCCCTCCAGGCGAGATGAGGCCCATTTCCGCTGAGGCGTCTGGAGGCTAATCGCATCTAACATCTGGAACTTCCAAAGGGTCTTTCACTCCTTTACTGCAACTCAAGAAGTTCCTCGACAAACCGGTCTCCACTCGAGAGGAAGCACGAGATTCCCGCCCACATCCAGCAGAGACCCGTTTCCGCCTCCTAGCTCGAGAGTAGGGATCCTTTCCCTGCGTGGTCGGGAAAGAATTCCCGGCGTTCCGCTCGCATCTCAAGAGGAGGCGCTCTCCACAGGAATGTTGAGAGGAACTCCAGGGTTGTGCCACCATTCCCAGAGTCCCCCAGATGTCTCAGTCCATTCCAGGGAAACCTGTTTTCCCTGCACTGTCCTCGACTTTCTAAGCCGAGGATCGACTCACACCACGGTGGCACGTGGACAGCCACTGTGGGAAAGCCTCGTGGGAAAGCCTCTGATGGGAAAGCCACAGATCCCTTGATCCACGACGAAGGGAAGCGTCGACACTGCTGCTACAGCTCGGTAGGAAAGCGCACGTGCATGCCCCCACTCGAGACGAGGACTGACTCCCCTGGGGAGACTCCAGAAGTACCCCAAGATCCATGTCAGCACTGGAGAGGAATCCTCAGGTTCCGGCACCGACTCCACACAAGTCTTAGGCCCCTGCATCGACGGGAGAGGAATCCCGAGAGGCCCCCGAGCAACTCGCATGGGGACTGGCCTTTCCTGAGGCCACCAGAGCGGGTCCCTGAGGTCCCGTCGTAAGTCGAGAGCACCTGCCGCAACTCGAGAAAATCCAGGAGGTTCCCCCTCCAGGCGAGATGAGGCCCATTTCC